>NC_135806.1:78794119-79094446 GCF_964213995.1 Mustelus asterias | reverse complement strand
AAAGGTCACTGCTCTGTCTGGGACCCCTCAGTCTGGGGTCGTGTATTATATATGGTAGCTCTATTGTAGTAGTCAATAAAAGTCTTTATTTCCTCGAGCATCTCTAGCCTCGTGAGTTATATCGCGCATCAATTTTATTGACGACTAATTGAACTCTCGTCGTTGAAAAAAAACGATACAGAGAGCATGGAGCAAATGCTTAAACCCGTGCGGACCCACGTGCGGCGGGCGCCTCCAACACCTTCGACCACTGGTTGAAATGTTTTCAGGACTACCTCGAAGCCTCCGCAGTGGTCACCACGGACGACGACAGACTCCGGGTCCTCCACGCGAGGGTAAGCGACGCTGTATATTTAGCGATCCGTGCGGCCACCGACTACAAAGGGGCCCTCGAGCTTCTTAAGAAGCACTACATTAAACCGCCAAACGAGATGCATGCTCGATATCTCTTAGCCACTCGATGACGGCAGCCCGGCGAAACGACGGAACAGTACGCGTGCGAGCACCTACAGCTAGCCAGGGGCTGTAACTGCAAAGCAGTGTCGGCAGACCAGAACATGAACGACCTCGCTTGAGATGCGTTTGTGGTGTGAATCGGATCGTCTTATATCCGACTTCGACTGTTGGAGCAAGGTATGTCAATCCAAACTTACTTCCAGGAACAGCAGTGCGGCGTGCGACTCCCCGGAGCCGGGTTCCTCGTCGTCGGCATCGTCAAGGGTTTCTTCCACGTGCGAGGCCAGGACGTCGCCATTCCTGACGACGGAGTCGCAAGAGACGTGCGACCACCAGTTGTCGCTGAGTTTGGCGCCATCGCCCACGTGCGACCTATGGGAGCAGCCATTTTGGTCAGCACCGACCGCGAATGACCAGCAGGGGTCGTCACCATCCATCTCAGCTGCCTGCAGTGGCGCTCACGAACCAACGGTGGCGTCGATCATCCTGGACCAGGCAAAGCCTCACAGACTCGACAAGTCCATGATGGACATACAGGTAAACAAACGCACGATTTATTGTCTGTTTGACAGCGGGAGCACGGAGAGCTTTATTCACCTAGATGCCGTGAAGTGGTGTGGCCACCAGATCCAACCTGCCAAGCAGACAATTTCGATGGCATCAAGGTCCCGGTCTGTCACCGTGCTAGGGAGTTGCGTGGTAAATCTAACGGTGCAGGGCACGGTTTACGAGAGCTTCAAGCTCCTGGTGTTACCGCATCTTTGCGCGCCAATACTCCTCAGACTAAATTTCATGGTCCACTTGAAGAGTGTAACCCTACAGTACAGTGGGCCACTCCCTCTGCTTTCAGTGGGAGAACGGCAGCAGCCTCCAAATTGCCCAACGTGCTCCACCTGTAGCCTCTTGATGCTTAAGATTACCACACCCTCCCTATTACAGAATCTCGTGCCAGGCTGCAAGCCCATCGCGACTAAGAGTAGGCGTTACAGCGCTGAGGATCGGATCTTCATTCGATCTGAAGTTCAGCGGCTCCTCAAGGAAGGGATCATACAACCTAGCGCTAGTCCTTGGAGAGCACAGGTCGTGGTGGTCAAGAGTGGGAACAAACCCCGGATGGTCATTGACTATAGTCAGACCATTAATAGATACACGCAGCTGGATGCGTATCCCCTCCCGCGCATTTCTGACATGGTCAACCAGATTGCGCAGTACCGGGTGTTCTCCACCATCGACCTAAAGTCTGCCTACCACCAGCTCCCCATTCGCCCAGAGGACCGACAATACACAGCTTTTGAGGCGGATGGTCGCTTGTACCATTTCTAAGGGTTCCTTTTGGTGTCACCAATGGGGTCTCGGTCTTCCAGCGTGCTATGGACCGAATGGTGGACCAGAACGGACTGCGGGCTACCTTCCCGTACCTGGATAACGTCACCATCTGCGGCCATGACCAGCAGGACCACGATACCAACCTCCTTAGATTCCTACGCACTGCATCTCGCCTGAATCTGAGCTACAACAGGGAGAAGTGTGTATTTCGCACGCGCCGCCTAGCTATCCTCGGATACGTGGTGGAAAACGGGGTCATTGGCCCTGATCCAGACCGTATGCGTCCCCTCCTCGAACTTCCCCTGCCCAATAGCGCAAAAGCACTGAGAAGATGCTTAGGCTTCTTCTCTTACTACGCACAGTGGGTTCCCAATTACGCGGACAAAGCCCGTCCGCTCATCAAGTCTACCTCTTTTCCCCTAGCACCAGAAGCTCGTTTGGCCTTTGAAAAATTAAAAGCCGACATCGCGAAAGCCACGATGCACACTATCGATGAGTCCATCCCCTTCCAGGTGAAGAGCGATGCATCTGATTTCGCCCTGGCCGCCACACTTAACCAGGCGGGCAGGCCCGTCGCCTTTTTTTCTCGCACCCTCCAAGGCCCCGAAATTCGGCATTCAGCGGTGGAAAAGGAGGCCCAGGCCATTGTGGAGGCCGTCAGGCATTGGCGCCATTACTTGGCGGGAAAACGGTTCACCCTGATCACGGACCAGCGGTCCGTGGCGTTCATGTTCAATAACACATTACGGGGCAAGATCAAGAACGATAAGATCTTGAGGTGGAGAATTGAACTCTCCACCTATAATTACGACATCATGTATCGTCCAGGGAAACTCAACGAGCCCTCGGATGCCCTGTCGCGTGGAACATGCACCAGTATGCAGGAGAATCGTTTGCAGGCTCTCCACAATGACCTCTGCCATCCTGGGGTCACTCGGCTCTACCACTGCGTAAAAGCCCGGAATCTACCCTACTCGGTGGAGGATGTCAGGTCCATAACTAGAAGCTGCCGGGTATGCGCGGAATGCAAACCGCACTTTTACCGACCTGACAGGGCACAACTCGTTAAGGCCACTCGTCCCTTCGAAAGACTGAGTGTGGACTTTAAGGGCCCCCTTCCCTCGACAGATCGGAATGTGTACTTCCTCAATATCATTGATGAGTACTCACGATTCCCTTTTGTCATTCCCTGCTCTGATCCGACCGCTGCCATGGTTATCAAGGCATTACGGGATCTTTTCACCCTGTTTGGGTACCCCTGTTACATCCACAGTGATAGGGGCTCGTCGTTCATGAGCGATGACTTGAGGCAATACCTGCTCTCATACAGGATTGCCTCTAGTAGATTCTAGTAGCTACAACCCTAGGGGTAACAGACAGGTGGAACGTGAGAATGCTACAGTCTGGAAGGCTGTCTTACTGGCGTTGAAGTCAAAAGGCCTTCCAGTCTCCCGTTGGCAAGAGATGCTCCCTGATGCGCTCCATGCCATACGCTCACTCCTGTGTACGGCAACCAACGGTACTCACATGAGAGGCTTTTTTCATTCCCTCGGAAATCTTCCTCTGGGACCTCATTACTGTCTTGGTTGACGTACTCAGGACCTGTCCTCCTGTGGTGACATGTTAGGGCCCGCAAGTCCGACCCTTTGGTTGAACAGGTCCATCTCCTCCACGCCAACCCTCAGTATGCCTATGTGGCATACCCTGACGGGCGAGAGGACACGGTCTCAATTCGAGACCTGGCGCCAGCAGGGGACTTGGAAACCCCTGTCGTTCCCATACCTCCTGTTAGAGACCCCCCAACTATTGTTTCCCCTCCTGACACGGCGCGGGCAGCATCGGGACCATCACTTAACCCTTTTACTCCCGTGTACAGCTTGCCTGAGTCTAGGAGATGGTCGCCACTTCAGGGCGTGTCCGAGCTCAACGGATTGTCACCACCTTGGGGTCAACCGGCCCGTGAGACATTGGAGGAGCCGTTGGACACCGCCTTGGGGAGAATGCCACCGCGAGTGCCTACTCCGGTGTCATCGCCGGTGTTGAGGAGGTCACAACGACGGTGCGGTCCCCCTGATCGTCTGAACTTATAGACTGATGACCAATTGTTCTGTGTTTTTTTGTACCCCGCCGGCCTTTGTCTTCAAAGGAGGGGTGAATGTGGTGAACCATCGTTGGTTCCCACCAGGTAGTACTGAGCCAGGGTCTGGCCAGTACTATGAGTCTGTATATATGTTGCTGTTGGGGTTAGGGTTGGGTTGTTCTACATGTTACTGTTGGGGTTAGGGTTGGGCTGTTCTACCTGTATTATAGTTATTATGGTACATCCCAGTTGGGCTCCACCTCCTGGGAGAGGTATAAAGGTCACTGCTCTGTCTGGGACCCCTCAGTCTGGGATCGTGTATTATATATGGTAGCTCTCTTGTAGTAGTCAATAAAAGCCTTTATTTCCTCGAGCATCTCTAGCCTCGTGAGTTATATCGCGCATCACCATTCTTATCCAATTTTCCAACACTTGGTCCAGAGCTTGTACAGTATGGCATTTCAGGTGCTCATCTAAAAGCTTCTTAAATGAGGCTTCTACAATCCTTTCAAACAGTGAGTTCCAGATTCCCATCACCCTCTGGTGAAAAAGTTTTTCCTCAAATCCCCTCTCAAACTGCCCATTGGTCCAGATCGTCTGGTCTCTGGGTTGTCAGAGATTAGATGCATGACATAAGGTGCATGTCAGAACACTGACTCCCCCAACTCTCTCCTCGACTAATTGCCAATTCCCACCCTACTATCCCCCCAACCTGACCTGACAACACCCACCACCCGACTATACCATGGCCTGATCTGACTAACCCCTGACCTAACAACCCTCGCCAACCTGACTTGACTACCCGACCCACCTAACCACTCACCATCTTACTTATCTCACCCACCTGCCTCCCAACCTATCTACCATTCACCCACCTGTCACCCTACCCACCTACCACTCACCGACCTATGCCCTTCTCAGCTACCATGTCTTTCCCATCTGCTATCCTACCATCCCAACCACCTGCCATCCTACCCACCTGCTACCCACCCTAACACCCTCCATACTGACCACCTCAACTACTTGCCACCATACCTAATTACCTCATCCATCCAACCCATTCGCTCATTCATCTACTCACTCAATCATTGATATTTATCCATCTCTCCTTCACTAACATTCACACTACACAGTTAAACTTACCTTATGGCTACTTATGTCATGAAAGTGGGGCATGTCTTCTGAGCTGATTCTTCTTTTGCATCGTGAACCGGAAGTCTGGCATTTTTAAATGTATCCAGGTAAGTGTGTAGTTTTCAGTCTGATCAGCATCGGATACAGTGGTTCCAACCATGCTTGGGAGACTTACAAACGATCAAAGTTGCCACTTGTATCATTATCACAAGCTATGACAAAATAGACTGGTGAAAATGATTATGAATTCCAAACACAACGTTGTTTTTTCTAAAAAGAACCAGAAACAGTTGAAAATTCATAAAAAGTATTTGATAGCTATAAATAACCAATCACTATGGAGTTCAATTTATACTGAAACTGAGGTGTCTGAGAAAAAGAGAAAAAAAACAGTATCAAGATCCATGACAGAGTTTTAGAGGTTAACTATATTAACTGACTCCAAGACTGAAGTCAATAATATAAATTGGCACTCTAATATGTGCTACAACAGTGCTGAATTGTTAGTGGGGCCAATCTTTAGCTGAAATATTAAGCTTTGATCTTGTCAGCCTATTCAGATTGATTTAATAGTCCATGGTGCTGTATAAAAAAGAGAAACAAGTCCTCTTTAGTTATTCTCCCTCAATCAATATCACTGAAAACCGAAAAATTGCTTATTCATTTCATGCTGTTAGTGGGATCTTGTTGAATGCAATAGTCACAATAGTCACTACGCTTCAAAGTCATTCAGTGCATGTTACACACTTTGATATGTATATCAGAGATTTACATAAATGCCTAGATTACTTTTTTCTTCATGACTTTCCAGTGTTGAAAACCAAATACCAACATAAAAAAGACAGTATTTTGATTTGGCCATCAGTGATCCAATCTCTTGATTATTTTGTCTTGGGTACAGCTTACATTTATTGCAAAATGTTTATCGCAATGTGCTTTGTTAAAGCTCTCCGGGCCACTTATGGAACTTTCTAATTTCCGTAAAAAAGATATCTGGATCAATTCTGCTGCACAAAAATGTGACAAGTGAGAATTCTTATTTTATTCTTTTCTACCCTTCTTATTGTGGATTAATTGGTTGCATTATTTTCTTTTCCTGAGTACTTTGAGTTTCATTTTTTTAAGTTAAAGCACTGGGCCACGCTATTCCTCCCCCCACCATACTCCCCTTCCCCCCCTCCCCACCACTCCCGCCCCCCCCCACCCCACCATCACCCCCACCACCCCCACCACCCCAACCCCCACCGCCCACCCCCCCCCCCCCCCCACCACCCCAACCCCCACCGCCCAGCTCCCCCCCCGCCCCCCTCCCCTCCCCTCCTCAAACTACTGAATTCACCTCTGGATGAAAACAAAAAGAACATTATTAACATAGGCAAGAAATTTACAAAGAACACCAAGAATCCTCAAGAAGACTCATGATAAGTTAAGTCGGTCTGGGGACTTCTGGAGCCTGGTAGAATGTTTCAATTCTGTGTTATGCTCTTCTGGAATTGAGGAATCTAGTCGGATGATTGTGAAAGGTGAACTCACCAATCCGGGATCGAGAGCATCCTCTGTCACTGCTGTCTCCTCAGTTACAGAAACTGCTGGTTGCTCCGGTTCCACATTTATAATCCGGATCCTTGTATACAACACTGGTGAACACCAGTCTACTGCAGAGGTTGCCTGGTGAGCTCTTGTATTAGGCCCTGCTCTCCTCCTCAGACGGCCTACACTTTTCTTGACACGACAACCTTGTATCACTACAACATAGGAGTGCGGTCCTGTTTTTTCCAAAATCTTTCCAGCCACCCATGTCAGTCCTGCTGCAAAATTTCTGACCAGGACTTAAGCATCAACTTGGAAAACTCTGGCCGGAATTTTACCATCCCGCCCGCCACGGGAATCGGGACGGGAGAGGGGCGGACCATGGAAAAGACCGTTGACCTCGGGTGGGATTTTACGATTTCAGGACAAGCGAGGCGGTAAAATCCCACCTCCTGTTTTTTTTCCTTGAGTCATGATTTTCTTTCTGGGAGACTTTCAAGCTTCATGCTAAATCTGGGAATATACCTGGGAATATCCAAAAATCGTGCCCACAAACGGCGTCCCAATAGTACCTCAGCTGGCGTGTCCCCAGGGTCACACTTGGTATGGTATTGTATGACAACAAGAAACTGACTATACGTAGAGTAGAGGCCTATCAACTTGTTTTTTTCATCGAAGGTTTGAATGTTTATACAGCGTATTCTGCTTACCGATTGAAGGCTGGGTGGTAAGGTGCTGACTGAACATGGTGTATACTGTTTGATTTGACAAATTTTTAAAACTCCTCTGCTGTAAGTGATGTGCCATTGTCTGACACTGAGACTTCTGGGATGCCATGAACCGCAGAAATCTTCCTCAGTTTGTCAGTAGTGGCAGTGGCCATTGTGGACTTCAACAATTAGATATCCAACATTTAGAATGTGCATGCACTAATACAAGAAACGTAAATCCAATGAACAACCATAGAACCATAGAAAATTACAGCTCAGAAACAGGCCTTTTGGCCCTTCTTGGCTGTGCCGAACCATTTTTTGCCTAGTCCCACTTGCCTGCACTTGGACCATATCCCTCCACACCCCTCTCATCCATGAACCCGTCCAAGTTTTTCTTAAATGTTAAAAGTCCGGCAGCTCATTCCACACTCCCACCACTCTGCGTGAAGAAGCCCCCCCTAATATTCCCTTTAAACTTTTCTCCTTTCACCCTTAACCCATGCCCTCTGGTTTTTTTCTCCCCGAGCCTCAGCGGAAAAAGCCTGCTTGCATTCACTCTATCTATACCCATCAAAATCTTATACACCTCTATCAAATCTCCCCTCAATCTTCTACGCTCCAGGGAATAAAGTCCCAACCTATTCAATCTCTCTCTGTAACTCAGCTTCTCAAGTCCCGGCAACATCCTTGTGAACCTTCTCTGCACTCTTTCAATCTTATTTACATCCTTCCTGTAACTAGGTGACCAAAACTGTACACAATACTCCAAATTCGGCCTCACCAATGCCTTATATAACCTTACCATAACACTCCAACTTTTATACTCGATACTCCGATTTATAAAGGCCAATGTACCAAAGGCACTCTTTACGACCCTATCCACCTGTGACGTCACTTTTAGGGAACTCTGTACCTGTATTCCCAGATCCCTCTGTTAAACTGCACTCTTCAGAGTCCTACCATTTACCCTGTACGTTCTTCTTTGGTTTGTCCTTCCAAAGTGCAATATCTCACACTTGTCTGCATTAAATTCCATTTGCCATTTTTCAGCCCATTTTTCTAGTTGGTCCAAATCCCTCTGCAAGCTTTGAAAACCTTCCTCACTGTCCACTACACCTCCAATCTTTGTATCATCAGCAAACTTGCTGATCCAATTTACCACATTATCATCCAGATCATTGATATAGATGACAAACAACAATGGACCCAACACCGATCCCTGCAGCACACCACTAGTCACAGGCCTCCAATCAGAGAAGCAATCCTCCACAACCACTCTCTGGCTTCTTCCATTGAGCCAGTGTCTTATCCAATTTACTACCTCCCCATGTATACCTAGCAACTGAACCTTCCTAACTAACCTCCCATGAGGGACCTTTTCAAAGGCCTTGCTGAAATCCAGGTAGACAACATCCACCGCCTTCCCTTCATCCACTTTCCTGGTAACCTCCTCGAAAAACTCTAATAGATTGGTCAAACATGACCTACCACGCACAAAGCCATGTTGACTCTCCCTAATAAGTCCCTGTCTATCCAAATATTTGTAGATCCTATCCCTTATCACACCTTCCAATAACTTGCCCACCACCCTGCATAGTTGATATGTATTCTTGCCCATGGCCTAACTGGCCACTCCCAAGGATGCATATTCGCCGGTGATGGCAATGCCTGTTGGGCTTCAACACTGGGGCTTTGGCTGACTATTCCTTTAATTTCTTTATCAATGCCCAGCCACCAAACATAACTTCGGATGAGTGTTTTCATCCTGCTTTGTCCCAGATGCAAGTCATGCAATTCCTGTAATAAAAGTTGTTGCCCTTGGGATAGGACTATAACACAAACCCCCTACAACACATCATTCCCATATGTTATCTCTGTTCTTCTTTGTTGGTGGGGATTAAGCAGCTCTGACTGATGAAATGTACTGTATGAAACTTTTTGATTGCCTAAATGACTGCCAAGCTGTCTTTATCTATCTGGGAATACTTTTTTTCTACATCTAATGTTTTAAATGCAAAGGTAATTGGCCTTTCAACTGCATCAAGCATCTCATGGGACAAAACTGCTCCCCCTCCATATGGTGATACATCACAGGTGGTTTGGTCGAATCAGAATCCACCAACAATGCTGATGATTGCAAAGCCTGCTTTACACTTTGGTGAATGCTTCTTTTTGTTCCTCACCCCACCTCTAACTCTGATGTTTCTTTAACAACTGGTGAAGCGGGTCTAAAGTGGTAGACACATTTTGTAAACATCTACCATAATAATTCACCATTCCAAGGAATTACTTTAACTCTGATATGTTTATTGACTGTGGAACCTCCCTAATGGCTTTAACTTTATCTTCCAAAGGATGCAAACCAACCCTTTGTACTACCCTAAAACACAAATGTGCCTGAAAAGTGCATTTGTCCCATCTCAACCTGACACCCACCTTTTTTAAATCTTCTCAAAATCACCTCCAAGTTTGATCTGTGTTCCTCAGGTGAGGCTCCTGTAATTAGAGCATCATCAAGATAAACCACAACATTAGGGATGCCTTGTAATAAGCTTTCCATCATGCACTTTGCAGGCTGATGAGCCTCAAAAAGTAAACATGTATACTGGTATAAACCCTTGGGGGTGTTGATAGTAACCAACCTCTGTAAATCTTCATCTGGTTTCCTCCCACAGTCCAAAGATGTATAGATTAAGTGCATTGGCCATGTTAAAAAATTCTCCCCCAGTGTACCCAAACAGGCGCTGGAGTGTGGCGACTAGGGGATTTTCACAGTAACTTCATTACAGTGTGAATGTAAGCCTACTTGTGACTAATAAATAAACTTTAACTCCAGCTGCTGGTAGGTGTGACTGATGTTTAACTTAGTGTATTTTAAACTGCTAGCTAGTTTGGCACTAAAATCCTTAATTATCATGTGGTATCTGTCTATGTGAGCTCCTCGAATGACTGTTAATTTATAATCCCTACAAATTCTTACAGTAGGATCCGGTTTGAGGATAGGGACAATATTTTCAGCCCATTTGGAGAATTGTACAGGTTTTATAATACCCAAATCTTCCAGTTTTCTGAGTTCGATTTCAACCTTATGATTGAGTGCGGGCCTGAAATAATTTATGGGCTGTATTTGCATAATGCAGCAGGCTGGCCCTGGAATGTCCTATCTCAAGCCCAAGATTTCAGCACTTGACCAGAGTGTGTGAGCAGTGGATAGGTTCACTTATCTCAGCAGCACATTCTCTCCAGCTGTCTATATTGACGAGAGAATTTGTGCAAGAATTGCCAAAACAAGTGCAGGTTTTGGCAGATTTCAAACATCAGTCTAGGAATGAAGAGCAGCAATCTGCTTACCAGACTGAATGTCAATAGAGTAATTGTTCTACTCACTCTGCTCTATGCATGTGAGATTTGAACTATTTATCAGTGATATGCCAAGAAATGTAATTACTTTCACTTGAGCTGTCTTTGGAAGCTTCTGAAGCTCAGATGACAGGAAAGCAATGCCAGCCACTGTGCTGCTCACCCGAATTGGCATGCCAAGCATCCACACCATATTGAGACAGTCACAACTGAATTAGGCTAGTCATGTTGTCAAAATGCCTGACACGCGCTTACTAAAGCAAATCTTCAATTGAGATCTTGGCCGGAACTTTACCTTTCGCCCGGAATTGCAGATTGGAATTCTCCATTGGCCTCGAGCAGGATTTTATGATCCTCGCCCGAGTGAGGTCATAAAATCCTGGCCCTTGAGTCTGGGGTTTATTCTCATGTTGGTCAAAGGAAGCTCTACAAGAACACTCTGAACATTTCACTTAGGAGTTTTGATATTGACTTTGAAACCTGGGAGAAACTAACCCAGGATTGGGGGGAGGTTGTGGGGGGGGGGGGTTGGGTGGGGGGGGGGGGGGTTGGGGGGCATTGTACAGGCTGCTAGCTTCTGTACAGTTTTCCATGATTAATTTGTGTTCCTGGTGAAATCTGTGAGTGCGCATCATTACATTTGGCGATGAGGATGGGATGGATTATGAGGATACTGCCTGTGGCCCGACACATGTGAGTATCCTGTTTTAATTGAAGTCTAAAGAAAGAAATACTCACCCAAATGCCTATCTTTTGAGATGTTGAAACATTGCCAGATCCTGAGAGGTGGATGTGGAACGACCCTGCATTGGCCAGTACTGTCAAAAGTTTAGAAATGTACTAAGGAAAACAAATCAAAAGGAACATCAACACCAGAAGATTCTTGGCCGCAACTGTCTCCAACATTGCTCCTCCATGTGTGGTCCTGCTTTCTGAGCAGCTGCCAGTCACTGGTCCTGGCCGTGTGCAGCAGCATGCAGTTGTCTCTGCTGCTGGTCAATCTCAATCAGTAAAATGGCCAACTCACTGAAAGAGTGAGAACATCACAGTGAGTGCTGAGGAGTCGTCACAGAGCCCTGGCCCTCATCATTCCATGTCTCCATGACTTCCACCCCAGTGCTTCCCATTACCTGAATTTCTGCTCTCCCTCGGACCACACCCTCTGACCCAACAGCCACATCCCCACATAGCTTCCTCTGTACTCCAGCAGGATGAGTAGTGTTGAGCCTCTATTGTCTCACGGCATCTGACCCATACATTCCGCAACCCCCACCGCATCCCCCAGCCAAACAGCATAAGCCCAACCTTGCAGAGTGCTATAGGGCATGAGAGAGAACACATGACACAAGGTCTGTTTTCAGATGGGGTACATCAAAATGGTGCCAGAAGTGATATTGAACATGGGGAGTTGTGCCATTCTACCCTGCCACAGTGCGAGCAGTGTACTGCTAAGGCTTGAATTGAAAGACCTGTCTACATTCTTGGGGCTTGATGTTCCAAAGGGTTAACCCTTGTCCCCAGTTTGTGCACATACATCTAATTTTGGATATTAAACCAGAATGCTGGATCCTTCCAGTCACTCTGGCAACAACATTCATCTTGATGACTCACAGCTGACACCTGAGAGGTCAGCAATTAGCTTTTGAAGCAATTCCCTAGAGGGCAGCCTCATTCTTCAGGGTCTTCAGTGCTGTGCAGTTAAGCAGCCTTGCATAAAAGCAATCAATGCACTCTCACTGTCAGACCTGAGAGTCAGAGCTCGCAGACAAGTGGACTTGAACTTCCTGTCCAGTAATTCCTTCTGGCCTCACACCACTGACAGAGTGAAGGTTGTAGGTTTCACTGCATTCACCCTCCTCCAAAAGTGAGAGGGTCTTTATGCCTCATGGGCTGCCCGTCACTGATACACGTACACTGCCCTTGCAGCCTGGCCTCTCCCAAAGCAGGACCCCAGGACCTCATAGTCGTACACAGTACTGCCCCTCTGTTATGGCCATCTCCCACCTAGTTTGCAGCCCCAACAGGGAAAGGCACCCACTCAGCTACTGTTTGAACACTAACCCAGCATGAAGAAACCGGGAGGTGATGCCTGCTTGGCAGCCAGCACATCCCCTTGGAGCAGTGGGTGACATGATATGAAGGAATGGTAAAGCGTCTGAGCGCTGAGTGAGCCACACATACCCCCTCCAACCAACTCCACCACCACCCCCCCCGCCTCCAACCACGATGGCAACAACGACCCTCCCTCCCGGCCTCGAGCTGCACTTGTTTTGTGTCTTGTGCGCATCCCCAGCATTCCTTCTAGTGCTTCCCGCGTGCTGGACTGCCTGAGTGGTCACCTCCGATAACCCCTCAGAGGTGATGGCTCCAGGTTCATGCTTATGCAGAGCTGTTGTAAATGGCACTGACCTGATGTCACACCAGCACCAGCTGAATATCTGGTGCAGGCTCAATATCCTGGATCAGTGCTCGCTAATGATATGTTGATACATCCAAATTAGATTTGCGCCCTTTCCCATCATGTTTCGCATCACTCCACTGGCAAGGTTAGCTCAAAATCAGAAAACGTAATCTCACCGGTGAGAATCAAGCTTTTCTGACCTCTCTGAATTTTGAGCCCATGTCGCCTTTCCCACAGACGACGAACGCAGGCTCAAGATCCTTGCCCATTGGAATAATTTTTTTTAAAAGGAATGCTTAAAAAAAAACATCATATCACAGGGTACATACAGCACCTTTTGTCCTTGGAACGGAGGCTGTGCCGGATTTCAGACATTGCCAGATTTTGGATTGGCTGGATCAGGCTGTGGGCAGTTTGGATCGGGCTGGGCCAGGTAGGGTCAATGGTTGTGTGGAGTGTAGGATAGAGTGAGTGACGCTTGAAGCAGCAAAGCCAATAACAAGTCTGGAGCCATACCACGCCAATGCAGCTCCTAGCTGAATTGTCCAGGTAAATAATTTTTTCTAAATTTTACTGGATGCATGGAATATTATAAAATTGTCTAGTTTTCACACAGCTCTGGTTTTTGGACAGTCAGATTTGAGGCATGTACGTGTACCTACATACAGTGGATGGGAATTGTGCCAAATGGTGCATCATTCAGATTCCTGCCTTCTGTCACTCATTTTTTTCCCCGCTGGTGTAATGTTTTATTCCAAAAACAATTTCATGTTACAAAACACTCTTAATATTTTGTGAATAATTTAGATCAGAAATTCACCATCTATAAATCCTCCTCAGCCTTCAGTTTACCTAATCGATTTTATGTTCCTGCTAGTGTTATGATTCCCCTGGCCCCATAATTCCAGCTCTGTTGCTGCTGCTGAGCTGACAGCTGGGAGTTCAGTCGTTGTATGAATCCTGAGCCTCCATTAACTTATAATTTTTATTTTGCACCTACCAGTTCACAAACCCATCATTCTAACGTGAGTGAAGATCTCCTCACTATAACTGACAATAATTCAGATCCAGCTCCACTTTGAAGCAAGCCATGTCTAAGGTCCCTTTAGTTTATTTCCATCATGTTGATTACTCATTGCAAAACCAAGGCTTCTACTTTTCTTCTGGTTCAGCTCTTGAAAGTGTAGCCTTAGGCCCAGCAATCTTGATGTCGTTAAAAGGGATCATTTTATGTACAGAATATACCAATTTTAAAATCCATAAAACCAAGCTAACATCATAAAATAAATAGGTAAAAGTATTTGATCAAAAATTACTAATTTATTTCCCAGGAAAGGAACAGTAAGTTGAGCTATCACCCCACTGGTGTAACATTTGTTCCATCTCAAGATTACGAGGGCCTGAATTTTGCACCTGTCGGGCACACATACTCGGCAGGCATCTAGCGGGAATTGTGCACTGAGAAAGACTCAGTGCTGCCATGGAGGGTGGAAAGAGGCGGGCACTGAGAAAAGGGAGGGTGGGTTGCCACTTCTAATGGACTCGCTCAAGGCAGACAGCTGCTGCGGAGTTATCTAGGGGACCTGTAGTCTCCTGCATATTAAATCTCTCTGAAAAAAACGTCAGCAAACTGTGTTGAGGCAGCACATTCAAACACAATCCTCACTCCCCAGACAACTTTTCACATTTTATTTCAGCCCTGACATTTCAAGCCACCCTGGATCGAGGTTGTAGCTAAAACGTAAAGGCTACCTGGCCAATCGGCCCACCTGTCAACCATAAAAGTAGACGGGCCAAATAAAATTACTTACAATTGGCCCCTTAGTAGGCATAATTGCCTGCTCAATTGTCAGCGGGTGTGCTTCTGACTCTCGCGTGCGCTAGCTGTCTGGAACATCACGTGCTGGCATCGGGACATGCGCCTGACTTCTCGTGCAATTCTTCTGGGTCGTCCATGTGCCCCCCTGAGCAACATAAAATTCTGGCCTAGATTACACACTGTCTGAAACATTGGCACACTTTCAATGAATATGGTCTAATCGGAGTGGAAATCCTTAAATAAGGAATACTAATGTGCCTGTTTCTTTCTCTGATTAATGGCTTGGTAAGAAAATTATGCAAAACTCAGAGAGTGAGGTTGACCTTCAGAAGAAATGCGAAACTGATAATGGTTATTTGGCAGCTTTGGTTCTCAGCTTTTATTTCCCCTGTTATTTTCAAATCAGTGGCAATTAGCCTGGAACGTTTAGCAGCTGGGTGAGGCCAGTCTAGTTCCCTAAGTAGGAAAAAGTATTAGAAAAGAATTCCTGGTCTAGATTTTACAGGGGCAGGGACATGGAGAGCTAGCTGATCTGACCAATAAGACAACCAACATAACCAATGTCAGAAGAAGAACCCAAACAAGAGACAAGAGGGTTATCTGCATAACCAACCACTCAGGAGATGATGTGTAAGTGTAGGTTATTCCACCCATCGAGCCTGCTTCGTCATTTAATAAGATCATGGCTGATCTGATTGTGGCCTTAACTCCACTTTCCTGCCTTCTCCCCACTCCCTTCATAAATCTATCTATCTCAACCTTGAATATATACAAGCCTCCACTGTCTCTAGGGAAAAACCAAAGACTAAGGATCCTCTGAGAGAAGAAATTCTTCCTTGTCTCTGTCTTAAATGCGAGATGCTTTATATTTCAACTATAACTCCTAGTTCTAGATTCCCCTATGAGAGGAAACTCTCAGCAGCTACCTGGCCAAACCCCCTCAGAATCTTCTGTTTCAATAAGGTCACTGCACATTTATCTAACCTCCAACAGGTATAGGCCAAACCCGTTCAGTGTTTCTTCATTGGAAAAGCCCTTCATTCTAGGAATAAGCCAAAGGAAAACTTTTGTCTACTTCTTCTAACAGAATTATACCTTTTGTTCAAATAAGGAAGCCAAAAATTCGATGCAGTATTCCAGATGTGGTCTCATCAATCCCCTGTACAGCTGCAGTAAAGCTACTCTACTTATTTATTCCATTCTCCTTGCAATAAATGTCAATTTTTATCCATCTTGTTATGAATGTTGTGTGCATTAGAAGGCTTTAGTTGTCTTTTTATTATGTTTCCCTTTTCTGGCCTTATTTGCCCATGCATTCTAATGTTTGTACATTCTGTCCCATTCTGGCAATGTTATCATTACCTGTCCAGAATGGGCTGGAACCCGACGAATCTGAAAACCTCTTAATATACGTTAAATTAGCAGGCTGGAAGCCTGGTTCAATGCCCTCTTGCAATGTACCCACACCCTCCCAGTGGGAAGTCTATCAGTTGGGCTTTGGTGCAGGTCCTGACAAACCTGGATCTGGTGCCTTCTATTCCAAGGGGAGAGGGGGAAAAGTATTAAGTACTGTGTCCATGTGCTCCTCTGTCACTGCCAGGCTGCAGAGTGAGGGTCCCCCAAGGGACCTGGGGGTTGGGTGTGCTTGGGCTAAGGGGAAGAGTTTGACCTCGGGACTCTCCTCTGGGATGAACATTTAATGGTTGCACTTGTCCTTGTCAACCTGGGAAGAGTGTTGTTCACTTTCAAGATGGTGAATTCAGACACCATTCTGGGGTAAGATATTCATTATTGCCTTTGTCACCAAAAACCTTTAAAGTGCCCTGGCCAGTTTTAGACAAACAAGGCTCTTTGCTAGTTGGTAATTCATATCTGTCAATAAACTGCTTCAAAGGATGCAGAAACCAGATGCTAACCTTCCAATGTTAAAAGGCTACTCCCCAGTGAAACTTACCATTGAAGCATTTCAAAGAGGTTTCACAGTAGGTGAAACCCAACCCCCAGGTCCCATGGGGGACCCTCACTCTGCAACCTGGCAGTGTCAGAGAAACACATGGACACAGTACTTAATATCTTGCCCTCTCCTCCCTTGGAGTACAAGGCACCCGTAGACACCTGGAAGCCTTCAGAATCACCGCAGCACTCATTCCACAATAGGGATTGGCTCAGTTGTTAAAAGCCCTCTTTAAAGTGCTCTATAGAAATGACCTATCAGGATTTCCTGGGAGATCCCCTTGCTTTCTCTCATAACCCACAGCTTCTGTGAACCCCCTTTGAAATGCTTGGACGGTCAGTTTCACTGGGGAATAGCCTTGTAATATTGGAAGGTTAGCATCTGGTGTCTGCATCCTTTGTAGTAGTTTGATTGACAGATATGAATTGCTAGCGAAGAGCTTTGTTTTTCTTTCTTCCCCTTCATGGTTCAATGCATCTCGAGTGCTTAGTAAATATTGCAGTTAGGGTGGATATTTTACAAGTTTTGCTTTCCTCTTTTCTAACTAGGCAAATGGTATGTTTGTCTCCATTGCAAGAGGATTTGAGTTTAGAAGTAGGGATGTCTTTCTGCAGTTATACAGGGCCTTGGTGAGACCACACCTGGAGTTTTTGGTCTCCCTACCTAAGAAAGGATATACTTGTACTTTCCTATGAGGAGAAATTTGTTCGACTGAGCCTGTATTCACTCGAGTTTAGAAGGATCAGAGGAGATCTGATTGGAACATATAAAATTCTAACATGGCAGGATATACTAGATGCAGGAAGGTGTTTTCCCTGGTTGGTGTGGCTTTTGCTACCAAATAAACCTGTTGGGCTTTAATCTGGTGTTGCTAAACTTCTTACTGTGTTTACCCCAGTCCAACGCCGGCATCTCCACATCATGGGGAATCTAGAACCATGGACACAGTCTCAGGATGTGGAGATGCCGGCATTGGACTGGGGTAAACACAGTAAGAGTTTTAACAACACCAGGTTAAAGTTCAACAGGTTTATTTGGTAGCAAATGCCATTAGGTTTCGGAGCGCTGCTCCTTCGTCAGATGGAATGGAAATCTGCTCTCAAACACAGCCTTTAATTGCTCAATTAAAATCACCACACCCAAATTTTCAATGGAATTTTAATTATTTTTATAAATAAATAAATGTTTTTAAATTAGGATCTTAGATGAGCTATTGGCATGCAAATGCTTAATACATTTAGATTAAGGGAATTTCATATTTCCTCAAAGAGGATGATGCGCCCCAGAGGATCAGAATTGTGCCAAATTCAACTATTACATTATTTAATTTGAATAAATTTTGCTATGAATCTCAGGATTGATTCAAGGCTCAAGTCCTGCTGTACAGTACCACCATAGTCAAGGTAACTCTTAGCCCTCTGATCAGAGAATGTTTTTGCCCACCATATAGGAACAGTTTTATTTTTAAACGAGACAGATTTGAAAGTCCCAACAAGTAGGGAAATAGAAGTGAAGTCGATTGATGGCAGAGATTTAATGTTTGTGGTGAAGCACAAATCAGCCAGTTTAAGTCCTATGTAAAGTCCTCTCCAAATTCTGGTTAGGGAGGGGAGCAGGCTAATGTTGCTTTAAGACACCTCCGCAGTAGTTCCCAGATTATCCTGAGCATGTGTCCACTGCTACCTGCTGAAGAGTCCCCTCCCTTCTCAACAGGAGCCGCACCAGTTGAAAGCAGGTGTGAGTTCCATGCTGGATTTGCCAAGGCTCCAAAATGCTCCCTCATGATAATTAATCAATCAAAGTAGTCTAGTTACTTTTATGTCCATTTAAGGCAAAATATTAAAAAATGATTCATACCTACTTGACCCTTCAAGGGCTCATATCCCCTCCATTGTTCTGCATCCTGCTGCTTCATCTTTCTGACCAGTAAAAAGTGTAGACCACCTGTTCAGCTAGTTTAAATGGTTCTCCCCCTGGGTTTTAGGATGAGACTAATATTATTGTTCACTCATAGTAGTTACATGATGAGCCTGGAGTCTGAGAGTCTGGCTGGGAAGTAATATTATTGTTGTTCATGCAACATTATGAACATTTAGGGCGGAATTCTCTGGCCATGCTCACCTGAAAACCGGAGATTCCCGCCCGAATTCAATGGACCTTTGCATGGTCCTTCCCCTGCACGCTGGAATTTTAGTGGTGGGCGGGAGGGGAGAATTCCAGACATTTAATTCTGTAAAAGAATATTTCAGAATGTCCATTCAAAATCTAGCCATCCGTATAATATTTTTTTAAGTAGTAGCACTACTTAAAACTGCTCTATCAGTGTACGTGAAACAATTTAGTTTTGTGCATATAATTGCTCAAGGATGAGTGGCAGTTCAGAAAATTGGTCAGAATATAAAGAACAGCAAAGAATGACAAAAAAATTAATAGGGAAGGAAAAGTTAGAATACGAGAGAAAGTTAGCCAGAAAAGGAAAGGCAGATAGTAACAGTTTCTATAGAAAAAATTTAAAGTCTGGGGAATTGATAATGAGAGATAGGAAGATGGCAGATAAATTGAATAAGTATTTTGCACCGGTCTTCACTATGGAGGATACAGATAACATCCCAGAAACATCTCTAAGCCAGGAAATGGAAGGGCAGAACTTAGAAAAATGGTTATCACCAGGGAAGTAGTATGGAGCAAGTTGTTGGTGCTGTAGGCTGACAAATCATTGGGCCCTGATGGACTTCATCTTAGGGTCTTGAAAGAAGTGACAAGGGAGATAATTGATGCATTGATTTTAATTTTCCAAAATGCCCTAGATTTGGGGAATGTTGCATTAGATTGGAAAAAAGAAAAAGAAACTCTTTTATTCAAAAAGGGGTGTGCAATTTGACAGGTAAGCTAGCCCACTACCTTCCCCCCCAACCCCCCCATTCCCAAAATGCAGTGGCTGGTATACTGCCCTCTAGCCTTCCCACCTTTAGGCCTACTGAGGCTCTTAACTACCCAATTAAGGGGAAATTAAGGCCTAAATCCACCTCTGACACCAGGTTGGCAGTGGAAGGTAGACAAGAATGAAAAAGTAACTTGGCCACCAGCTCTAGGTAGCACTTCTAATGTGCTCCCTTAGGGGGACGGTCACTCGAGCTCTCTCAGGGACCTACTGAGCTGTAAGAAAAACTATGCAAAGAGTGTCTATGCAGCACTTTGAAACACAAACCTCAGTGCCCAGACATATTTTAAAATTTTATTTCAACCCTGACATTTCATTCCGCTCTGGACCGTGGTTACAATGAAAACATAAAGGCCATGTGGCCAAACAGTCCGCCAACTGTAAAAGCAGATGGGCTATGTAAAATTGAATCCAATTGGCTTCTTGATGGGCTAAATTGCCTGCTTGATTGTTGGCGGGCATGCTTTTGACTCTTGCCCACATCCGCACTGACTTGAATATTGTGCGAGTGCCCAATGACATTCGGACATGCGCCCAACATCTGCTCACCCAATTTCATATGCTTTTGGGTGATGCATGCACCTACCCAATCTATGTAAAAGACTGGCTTAAACACCTTAATGTTCAAATCATATTTTGGAGATTTTTAATGTAGTAACCAAACATCGTTGCACAGTTATTGTGGAAAGTAGCAAACTTGCTAACAATAAACCAAAATAAAATCTGAAAATATGTTTTGAATGACTAAATGCATTGATACTTCAATTTAATGTCTTAAACATGAGAGCCAAAAACCAATGGGACAGACATCCCTACATCTGCTGAGGTTCTTGGGTGCTGAACCTACAAAATGCGAGAAGTCACTGGCGATTTCTTGTATTAAATGTGAAAGACAGGAACAAATGCAAACATCTATGACAACTACAATTTTACCTTGACATCAAGGCAGCGCTTGACCAAGTATAACATCAAGGAAAATTATGCTATGTTCTAGAAAAATTAGAGCCAATAGAAATTGCGGGGGGCCATGGAGAGAGGTGGGATGGAGGCAGACTCCCATTCGCCACTGGTTTGAATCATATCTAGCACAAAGGTACAGATTTTGGAGGCCAAACATCTGCAGAGATTCCTCAGAGTAATGTCCTAGATCCAACCACCTATAGCTGCTTCATCAATAATCTTCCCTCCATCATAAGGTCAGAAATGTGAATGTTTGCTGATGGTAACACACTATTCAGTACCATTCATAATTCCTCGTGTACTGAAGTAGTCTGTGCCCACATGCATCAAGACATAACAACATTCAGGTTGGGACTGATAAGTGGCAAGTGACATTAATGCTATGTAAGTACCAGGCAATAAACATCCCCAAAATGGGAGAATCTAAACATTTACCCTTCATATTCAATGGTATTGTCATTGCTGTACCCATCCGACTATCAACATGTTTGGGCCTACCATTGACAAGGAGCTTAACTGGATCAACCATATATATACTGTGGCTACAAGAGCAGGACAGAAATTGGAAACACTGTGATGTATAACTCACCTCATGACGCCCCAAAGCCTTTCCGCCATCTACAATGAAGGCACAAGTCAAGTAATACAAGTAATGGAATTCACTTTGCTTGTTTGGATGAGTGCAGTTGGAAGAACAATCAAAAAGTTTGGCACCATCCAAGACAAAGCAGCCCAATTTATTGGCAACCCATCAACATTTACTTCTTTCTCCACCGGTGCACATGTACCACCTGCAAGATGCAAGGCAGCAAATCACTAAACCTCCTTTGACAGTCAAATATTTTCCAAACCCATGGGCTCTAGAAGGACAAGGGCAGCAGATGCACGTGAACACCAACACCTGCAAGTTCTCCTCTAAGACACACCATCCTGACTTGGATGTATATCCCTGCTCTGTTATTGTCACTGAGTCAAAAATACTGAGGCTGTGCCAACACCATATGGACTGCAACTATTCAAGAAGACAGCTCACCATCATCACCATTTCAAAGATAATTAGGGATGGCAACAAATGTTGGCCTTGGTAGTAATACTCACCATCTTCCATGAATGGAGGAGTGCTGGATCCTCTTCCCACGAAACATTAATTAATTTACCTCCAGAGGATGCTGCATTTAATGATAAAAAGAAGTTCATGCAGTTTTCTTTGGAGGTCCAGGGCACCTGAAGCCTATTCACAAATGATATCCCTCTGATAACTGAGGGCATGAAAACTCTCAACATTTGGAACTTCTGCCTTAGCTCTGATCTACTCATGCTGCTAGCTTTGTAAAGGTTGGAGCCTCCACTCCTCCAGTCCGTTATAATACCAATCATAAACTGGGACCTGGAAGATCCAGGTCTTGGTCTAATTTTCAGCTGTTCAACATACCGGAAGCTACAGCAGGAGTGTTCTGAAATGGCTGCAGATTTTCAGTCCCACGGCTCGAAAATAATACTGCTGGGTAACAGTAATCTACTTTGATCTAACAGGACCTTGTAACCCATTCAACCATTTCTTTGATGGGATAATTATGATGATATTTTATTTTTATTCATTCGTCAGCTGTTTAAGAAAGGTCATCCTGTCAGGTTTCTGAAAGTTCAAAACATGCTGCTATTTTAGAGGTATATTTTCAATGTTCTGATTTAAAGTAACAATTTATTAATAGCATTCTCCTTTATATCAAAACACAAAAATGTTACTGTGAAGATGGAATTTAATTTAAACAATTCTAAAGTAATCAATAGCAACAAAATGGATAATACAGCTGCAGCTCTGGAACTAGTTTATCACTAAAATTTACAAACTCTCTCTCAAATCCAAATTACATCTGAATGACTTATTGTTAGTTCATTAAAATTTAGTGCCACATCATTTATGTTGGGAACGCAACCCTTTAGATAAAACAGTAAAAATAAGATCAGCATCTATTCAGTCACGTTCTTCACAGTTCAATCCCTTTGATTGATTTTTACTTATAATAATGAAAACACATTATTCAGGCAAGACTGCTCCATTGCAAGTTTTAAGGTTACATGAAACTTTTGCCACTCTTTAATCTGTGTGCAATGTGATGTTACAAAAAAATGACTGTATTAGTGCTTTTCACTTCCAAATGTAGCTGGGAGCAAAATGCAAAGCCATTTGCAGGGATAGAATGATATTAATGGGTAAAAGGTGCAACAGAAACCTTTAGTGATTTGTACAGTACAATGAATACACCAAATGGCTATAAGCTATGATTACATTTGTGTAATGACTGATTTAATAGATGCCAATAGCACAAGCTATTAACATTCTGCATTCTGCAGAAATGAAAGGAATATGGATATTTACAAAAAACAGATGAGATCACAGTTCACATGCTATACATATATAGCCAGCTTAATAGTAAGATGTTTCAAAACAGAAAGCATGCACTTTATCTTCTATAATATTACTTTCACATGCGAACATTTGCTGAAGTAAAGGTGGAGCATGTGTTTTCATTTTATATCAGTCACTGCTTGGAATTATATTTTCCATTTTAAAATAAGTTGAAATTGTATACATAATTGGAATGAACTAGTTATCTGACATGTTAACAAAAATAACCTCTGTAGATCATTGCTTATGGTTAAGGATATAGCATTGCATTTATTAGAAGCAACGATTTATCAGTAGGATGAGCAATTGAATAACTTTGCTGCTTCCTTTTCTTATTTGATTAAACCACTGGGGCGGCACGGCAGTGCAGTGGTTAGCATTGCTGTTTCACAGCGCCAGGGACCCGGGTTCAATTCCTGGCTTGAGTCACTGTCTGTGTGGAGTTTGCACGTTTTCCCCGTGTCTGCGTGGGTTTCCTCCGGGTGCTCTGGTTTCCTCCCACATTCTGAAAGATGTACTGGTTAGGTGCATTGACCCGAACAGGTGCTGGACTGTGGTGACTAGGGGAATTTCACAGTAACTTCATTGCAGTGTTAATGTAAGCCTTACTTGTAACTAATAAATAAACTTTATTTAATTCAATTTTCACTCCCTTCATTATACTGTGTAATAATTCCTTTTCGCCAGTTAGATAAATAACAACTGCAACATTCATTTATGTATAATATATTACAGAGGCTTGCAGCCTCATGGCTGCCAGTCAGCTTCCAGGATCAAACTAATACAGTAGCCTACACTTACTAAGCTGACACCCAGCCCTGGTTCCTGATTGGCTACCTGAGTCACATGATCCTCTAGACAGATCGCCCCTTAAAGGGGACAAGCACCACATCCCTCCCTCTCTAAGTTATTTTATACATCAATAATAATTAAGCTCAGTTCCCAATAATTAGCACAGTAAATGCATAAATTCAGGCCAGCATACATTGAGTCTTTTCAATTTCTGATTTATTATAGAGCGAGGTAACTCCCCTATCAGGGTGCTTCCATTGGGGTGCGTTCTGCAGAAACCATTATATTAGGCACCTCCTCAGGCACTGGTAACTCAGCTTCATCTGTTTTAATGGAGACAACAAACTCGGCCATCACAGGCTGGTTCAGTACTTCACTGCTTGCATAGTCAACAACATGGTTTCAGAGGCAGTACTGGCTACTGGGACAACGCTCATCCTGCTAAATGGTCTACATGCCTGTGGATGATTCTTCCTTGTACATCCACTTCACAAGACAAAGATCCTGTTTTTGATACAACAAATCCTGGGACGCAACTCGAGCCGCTTCCAAAATTTCTGACATACAGGGCTTCCTCCACTGAAAATGACCTTGTTGATTTGCCTGAATTATGATTTTTCTTCTGACTGCACTGACTAGCATCTATTTGCCCTGGCAAATTTGGAAACACCAAGCTTAGTCTGGTCCTAAGATACTGGCCCATCGGCAACTCTGCTGGCGGCACTCCCATTTGCAGAGTGCAGAGTGTTTCTATAACCCAGAAGGAATTGCGAGATCCTGGCCTCCATGGTCACCCCTGACTGTTTCTTAAGGCCTGTCTTGAAGGTTTGGACTGTGCATTCAGCCAGTCTGTGGATATTGGTGATAAGGCACAGTCCTTTTTTTTATTGATTTATGGGACATGAGTATTGCTAGCTGGCCAGCATTTATTGCCCATCCCTTGTTGCCCTTAAGAAGGTGGTGGTGAGCTTCCTTCTTGAGACGCTTGTGGTAAACCACTGTTATGCTTATTGCCTGTGTGTGTGTGTGTGTGACATGCCTGGACAGGCCCCTGCCGGCCCTGCCTGAGACTCCTCCCCCCTGGTCCAGGTATAAAGGTGACTGCTTCCCACCCCCTGCCTCAGTCTCTGGACCAGTTCATCGGCATGGGTGTGCTCCAAGTCTTTTGCGAGTAAAAGCCTATTTGTTCTTGCATACAAACTAGTCTTTGCTTAATTGATAGTGCATCAATGCTGCAGTCCCTTGTTGTAGATTAACCCACAATGCTATTAGGGAGCAAATTCCAGGATTTTGACCCAGTGACTGTGAAGGAACAGCAATATATTTACAAGTCAGGATGGTGAGTGGCTTGGAGGGGAACTTGCAGGTGGTGGTGTTCCCATGTATCCTGACTTGCTTGATACCATTTAAGGATATGAAATTTTGAAATTCATTACTCAAGAAAATTGTTCCATCATCTGACACTATGGCCACAATTCTCTACCCATTAACGCCCTACCACCGCTGCCAGCAAGGACGGAGAATTTGGAGCTCAGCTGAATCTCTGTTCACTGCAATGGGACCAGAGAATCCCACTGGCGTGAACAGCTGGAGAATCGTACACTATGACTTCAGGTATCCTGTGAGTCAAAAAACATTGACGCAGTTTCCCAGTAGTGCGTGATATTTAGACTTAATTTCAAACACTTCCATCCACTTTGAACATGCATCAACAAGGATCAAAAACATTGTGCCCAAGAATGGCCCCACATAATCAATGAACTCTTACCCATGGTCATTCCCAAGTGTGCAGTGGGGCTGTAGCAGGCAACCTTTGTTGCAATTTGCATTGTTCACAATGCTTCATTAAACTCTCAATGTCAGCATCAGTGAAGCAACCATACGTAACTCCTGGCAAGCATCTTAGATATAGCCGGATGGGCACTGTACAATTCAGCTCAGAGCAACTCCCTCCCTAGTACAGGGATGACTACTATGGCTCCCCAAAGTATGATGCCACCTTTGCAACTTAATTCATCCTTTTGTATATAATATGGTTTCATCTCTTCGAAACTGGCTCACTGGCTTTCTATTGTTCTCTGGAAAATAGCACACGCCAACGACATGCCAAAGGGTAGGTGCATAGGATGAACCAAACCTTTATGCATGCTTATCGTAACATAACCTTGGGAAGCATCATCTAACTCAAGTTGCTGATATACATTGCTCATATCCAACTTTATAGTAGACTGACCTCCGACCAGCTTTCCATACAAGTCTTCAATCTTCAGGATTGGATACTTAACTAACTTGGCAGCCTAATTAACTGTTAATTTGTATTGTCCGCAGATGCAGACAGTCTTGTCAGGCTTTATCACGGGGACTATGGGTGCTGCCAACCCCATGAATTGAACTGGCTGGATAATACCCAGTTCTTCCAAACTCTTCAATTCTGTGTCCAGATTGACTTATTTTTACATCAGTGCCTTAAGTGACCTTTCCTGTGGCAGAAGAAACATTGAGATTCTTTATACCTGCTGGCTTCAGGGGAGTGATTACCCTTGCATCGGTAACACTCCACTTCAATCTTAACTGATTGGTTCACTCTTTTAAATCTTCTCACTCTATGCGTGGCTGCATTTGCTTCCCATTTTAAAATTACATCTTCCTTTTTGGTGCGACTGGTGACTGCAGCTTCCCACCCTAACTGGTGAACCATGCCATTTAGCACATTCTGAAGCTCCTGTGCATCCTTCTCAGCACTCTCCATATTTAAAATTTATATCTGCCTCTGTTGATAATTTCCTTTGGATGGTCTCATTATTTACCCCGCAGGTGAAACGTCCCGCAACACATCGTTGACAGTGGCTTTGAAGTCCCAATGCTCTGAGATCTGTCTTAATTTTATAATTTAAGTTGCAATAGTTTTCCCAGGGCCTCTCCCAGTTGAATTAAACTTAAATTGCAATATTACTGATAGTTACAGGTGGTAGTATTTTCACCAATTTAACTATCTCAGTGAATGACTTGAAGTTGGACGCATTTGGGGATGTGAGGCTGTGGATTAAATTTTAGGCCTGGGTATGTACATGCTCAGAAGGATTGCCTTTCTCTTCCTCTGCTCGTCTACTATATTGGTCTAAAATAGTAGCCCAAATGTTCAAAGTATTGTGTGGAATTTTCCCAAAGGATTTCTAAGTGTCATAACGGCAAGAAAAATGGGTTGAACCACACTGGTCTCTTAGGCACGCTCCACGTCACAATCTGCCAATACCCAATCAATTTTTTGAACAGTGGTGAGTTATGCGCCGGTACTGAGGGGGGCAGGGTTGGTGAGCTGGTTGCAGAGAGCTTGGGCGCCGTTTCACAAAGGAGCCCTGATCTCACAATGCACTGAGAGACCTCCTCCCACCCCACAGACATCAAGACCTCAACTACCCCCCCCATACCTCCAATCGGTGGCATGCTTGCCCCCCACATGGATCATCCGCATCAGAGCCCTCCCGATAGCTGCCCTGCAGGACTCTGGACATGCCCCCCATCATGCGCTCCTCCACAATCCATCCCTGCACAAACCCCCTCACATATTCTCCCCATCATAGCCCCCACCAACGCCCCACCCTCCGGCACTGCTCCCAGCAGACTAATGGTGTTCAACTGGCAAACTGACACCCTCCCCCTTTAGGATGCTCATGTTGTTCCGTTGTTTAAAAAAGGTTCCAAAAGAAATCCGGGAAATTATCGGCCAGTAGGTTTGACGTCGGTGGTGGGCAAGTTATTGGAAGGTGTGATAAGGGATAGGATCTACAAATATTTGGATAGACAGGGACTTATTAGGGAGAGTCAACATGGCTTTGTGCGTGGTAGGTCATGTTTGACCAATCTATTAGAGTTTTTCGAGGAGGTTACCAGGAAAGTGGATGAAGGGAAGGCGGTGGATGTTGTCTACCTGGATTTCAGCAAGGCCTTTGACAAGGTCCCTCATGGGAGGTTAGTTAGGAAGGTTCAGTCGCTGGGTATACATGGGGAGGTAGTAAATTGGATAAGACACTGGCTCAATGGAAGAAGCCAGAGAGTGGTTGTGGAGGATTGCTTCTCTGAGTGGAGGCCTGTGACTAGTGGTGTGCCGCAGGGATCGGTGTTGGGTCCATTGTTGTTTGTCATCTATATCAATGATCTGGATGATAATGTGGTAAATTGGATCAGCAAGTTTGCTGATGATACAAAGATTGGAGGTGTAGTGGACAGTGAGGAAGGTTTTCAAAGCTTGCAGAGGGATTTGGACCAACTAGAAAAATGGGCTGAAAAATGGCAAATGGAATTTAACGCAGACAAGTGTGAGATATTGCACTTTGGAAGGATAAACCAAAGAAGAACGTACAGGGTAAATGGTAGGACTCTGAAGAGAGCAGTTGAACAGAGGGATCTGGGAATACAGGTTCAGAGTTCCCTAAAAGTGACGTCACAGGTGGATAGGGTCGTAAAGAGTGCCTTTGGTACATTGGCCTTTATAAATCGGAGTATCGAGTATAAAAGTTGGAGTGTTATGGTAAGGTTATATAAGGCATTGGTGAGGCCGAATTTGGAGTATTGTGTACAGTTTTGGTCACCTAGTTACAGGAAGGATGTAAATAAGATTGAAAGAGTGCAGAGAAGGTTCACAAGGATGTTGCCGGGACTTGAGAAGCTGAGTTACAGAGAGAGATTGAATAGGTTGGGACTTTATTCCCTGGAGCGTAGAAGATTGAGGGGAGATTTGATAGAGGTGTATAAGATTTTGATGGGTATAGATAGAGTGAATGCAAGTTGGCTTTTTCCGCTGAGGCTCGGGGAGAAAAAAACCAGAGGGCATGGGTTAAGGGTGAAAGGAGAAAAGTTTAAAGGGAATATTAGGGGGGGCTTCTTCACGCAGAGAGTGGTGGGAGTGTGGAATGAGCTGCCGGATAAAGTGGTAAATGCAGGGTCACTTTTAACATTTAAGAAAAACTTGGACGGGTTCATGGATGAGAGGGGTGTGGAGGGATATGGTCCAAGTGCAGGTCAGTGGGACTAGGCATAAAATGGTTCGGCACAGACAAGAAGGGCCAAAAGGCCTGTTTCTGAGCTGTAATTTTCTATGGTTCTATGATGCTCTGTAGCTGCTCAGTGACATCCCTGATCTCAGGGAAGCATCACATCATCCTGGACTCATACCTGTGGCTTTAAAAATGCCTGTCTGTTCCCCTAACTAATCAATCTCCTATCACTATTGCTCTTCCTTCCTGTACAGTTAGGCTGTTTGCGGAGCCGGAAGCTTATCTCTGACTGCGCTCCCTTGAGAAATCAATGCCCTCATCAGCTTCTAAAATGGAAAACCGATTTGAAAGCGGGACCCCAGGGCACCCTTACACTACCTGCCTGTTTCTCTTGGACTGCCTGGTGGTCACCTTTCTTTCCTCCGGTCCACTGAGATGCAAAGTGACCACCTCTTTAAACATGCAATCCATGTAACCCAGCCTTGTGGATGCACCAGTGTCTCCAGCCACCCACCACTCGAGTTCCAAAACCCGGAGATCAGGTTTTTGCAGTTGGGAGCACTTCCTGCACAGCAAGGATGCCGATATGATCCGTGATTTCCCATTTACGACAGGTCACACATTCCACTCAGCTGACCTCACCTGCCATGTCTTAAACTTAAACGTGCTTTGTCTTATTTGCTAACTTTTCTAATTTGATTTGATTTGATTTGCTTTGTTGTCACAAACAGTGAAAAGTATTGTTTCTTACGCGCTGCACAGGCAAAACATACTGCTCATGAAATACATCAGCAAATCGGATAAGGTGCAGAATATGGTGTCGCAGCTACAGGTAGGGTGAAGAGAAAGATCAGCATGATATATGATAGGACCGTTCAAAAGTCTGACGGCAGCAGGGAAGAAGCTGTTCTTGAGTCAGTTGGCACATGATCTCAGACTTTTGTATATTTTTCCCGATGGAGGAAGATGGAAGAGAGTATATCCGGGGTGCATGGGTATAGACGGAGTCAATGAATGAGAGGCTGGTTTGCGTGACGGACTGGTTAAATACTTTGTCTCCTTGTCTAATTCTACTTTGATCTACTTATCCTTGTATTACTTATTACAATTACTTATCACTTTATTATGCTGGTTTTGACTTTTACTTATCCCTAGTGCTTCTCAGTTAATCCCTTAATATTGAACTTTTCTAATTTACTGCTATTTGGGGTCAGTCCCTTAAGGTGATTGCTTACCAGCCAAGTCTGCGTCACCCAATCTTAGTCACCCAATCAGCTGCTTCCTCTTGCCCCGCTTCACTTCCTGAATCCTGCCGTCACCTCAGGAGCTTTGTCTCTGGATTTAGTGAAGGTTTGCTCTGCTGCTCCTTTTAAAGTGTCCCTGCCTCCCTGATCAGCTGCTCCCCACCAGGAATTCAGAAGGTTAAGGGGCGATTTGATTGAAGTTTTCAAAATATTAAGGGGAACAGATGGGGTAGATAGACAATTGTTTCTGCTGAATACATACAGACAAACACACAAATTAGGACCAAGAGTAGACCATTCAGCCCCTTGCTCCGCCATTTAACAAGATCATGGTGATCTGATTGTAAATTTAACCTCACATTCCTGCCTACCCTGAATAACCTTTCACCTCATTGTTAATCATGAATCTATCTAGCTCAGCCTTAAAGATATTCAAAGGTGCTGCTTCCACTGCCTTGCCCTTGACTTTGGGGAGACTAAATGCAGACTGGGTGACCTTTTGTAGAACACTTCTGCTCCAGCCACAAGCTTGACCCCAACCTTCCGGTCACTTGGCATTTCAACTCAGCACCTTGCTTTCTTGCCCACGTGTCCTTGGCCAGTTGCAATGCTCCAGTGATGCCCAAGGCAGACTGGAAGAACAACACATCATCTTCCGATTAGTCATGTAACAGGTTTCTGAACTCAATATTGAGTTCAAGAACTTTAGACTCTGAACTTTCCCTTCCATCTTGATTCCCCGCCTTTTTGTTTTACAGTACAATTGGCTTTTCTCATCCCTCTCCCTTCACCAAACCCCCCCCCCCCCCACCCCCACCCCCCACCCCCACCCCATTGTTACCTGTCACTTGTTGTTCAGGTTTGCTCCCACTGAGCACTGTCCTTTGTTCTCCTATTAAGGTATTCTGCTGTCTTAACTTTTACCACTCTTACCATTCTTCAGTCTTGAATGACGTTATTAACATATCATTTTTCCTTACGTCCATGACACCTTTGTCAATCTATCCTTTGCTCCAACCTATCCCTGTCCTTCTATCTTGCTCCACCTCCAGTACCCATCGCTTCGCCTATATAATTCTTTACATTACTATCCCTCCTCAGTTCTGTAGAAGGGCCATATGGATGTGAAACATTAACTCTGTTTCTCTCGGCACAAATGCTCCTATATCCAGCGTTTTCTGTTTTATACCACAGCTAATTTCCATTGGAATTCCACCTCCCAAAACAGACCTATGAACTCTCTAACCAACACAGATCGGTTTATGCTTAACATAAATCATGATAGCTGAATTGTTCTTATATTGAAATGATTTTCTGATTCATTATAAACAAAGAGTGACTGACAAAATGTTAAATTTATTAAGGTTTAAACTGAATTCTATCTCACAGGCAACCAATCTGTTCAGTCCAGTCCTGCTGATTCTGCATATTTAACATACTGCCGATGCTAATTGTAAATGGATTGTCAGTAAATTGCCAAGATTCAAACTATTATAAACCATTGGGATAATGTTTAGCTTCCCCGCACGAGTTGACCATCCACCCATTGTAAAATTCACAGTGAAATCAATGGATTGAAATTGGAAAAGGTTTTACAAGAGGTGGGTGGTCCACTTCCCCAGATTGCCCCCATCGACTAGGCAGCAAAGAAAAAGAAATCCCTAATTGACATTAACTGAAGTGCTCTGGTACACGCTTGGTGGAAGATAATCAGTGCATTTAAAGTCTTCCAGGACTTGGAGGAAATTGACAATTCATCTGACACAAGTGCCAAATTATATATTTTTCATTTATTTGTGTTTATTTTTAATTTGAATAGTCCATCTGCTTTTATTTTATTAATTGTTCCTTCTTTCTGGAGAGGAAGTGGGCAGTTTGTACTTGACCTAGATTGGACTCGCTTTTTGGTTTTAACAACTGCATTGTAATAGGAAATGATATTCCTTAGTGAGTTCTGCTAGAAAAAAGGAACGTTTGCTGAGGGCATGCCGGCAAATTCTGCCAAAAGTTCCCACATTACAAATTTAAGTTGAATTCAAGAGAGTAGCTAGTGGCAGTGAATTAGCCTTCAATGCCTGCCTAAGAGGGAAAGATAAAACCAAACCTGAATGTCAAATAACATCAGTTCCCTTTATCCTTAATCTGGGAATGTGACAATGCTGTCAGTCTTCTGCCCTTTCTGTTCCAAGACTTAAACCTATGGCTGTAACAAGATAAGACCTGAACAACATCCAGGTATGAGCTAATTAACGGTAACATGTATATCACAAGTGCCAGAAAATGATCATCTCCAAAAAGATAGTGACAAAACACCATCCTTTGTCATTCACTGACATTGCCATTGTCGAATCCCCAGCCATCAACATCACCAATGAACAGAAATTTAACTGGATTAGCCATTCTAATACTGTAGGTACAAAAAATAGGCTGGATATTTTGTGATGAATATCTTACTTCCCAATTCCCCAAAGCCTGTCCACCATCAATAAAGCAGAAGTCAGGATTGGGATGGTATACTCCCCACTTGCCTGGATGAGTGCAGTTCCAAAAATATTCAAGAAGCTGGATGCCAAGCAGGCCAAAGCAATTCACTTGATCAATACTCCATCCAAAACTTTAAACATTAAATTCCTCCATCAACGGTACACTGTGGCTGCAGTGTTTATTATCTATATGATGGAATACAGTAACTTTTCAAGGCTTCCTCAACAACAATTCTCAAACACGCAACCTCTACCACCGAGACGAAGGGCAGCAGGCATTTGGAAACATAGCCAACCACATGTTACCCTGAAAATCATATGTCAGTCTTACATGGAGATATATGAACATTTGTTCATAATCCTTGGATCCAGAAAACTCCAGAAACTCCCTACCGAACGGCACTGTTGGAGTACTTTCACCACACATACAACAGCATTTCAAGAAGACAGCTAAACACCAACTTCTTAAGGGCAACGAGGACTTGACAATATTTGCAGAGCTTACCAGCAACATCATGCCCCATAAATGAATAGAACACTCCACTGCCAGGAGAAGGGATCAATGAAGGAATTCTGACTGTATACTAACACGGTCATACTTTTGCTTAGAACATTGAACTTGTTTGATGCAAATGGAGAAATGATAGACCAGAAAGAAGCATAGGAATGTAGAAGATAGGAGCAAGAGAAAGCCATTTGGCTCTTCGAGCCTGCTCCGCCATTCATTAAGATCATGTCTGATCATCCAACTCAATAGCCTAATCCTGCTTTTTCCCCATAAACTTTGATCCCATTCATCCCAAGTGCTATATCCAGCTGCCTCTTGAATGCAGTCAATGTTTTGGCATCAACTACTTCCTGTGGTAATGAATTCCACAGGCTCACCATTCTTTGGGTGAAGAAATGTCTCCTCACTTCCGCCCTAAATTGTCTACCCTGAATCCTCAGACTGTGACCCCTGGTTCTGGGCCCCCCCACCATCGGGAATATCCTCCCTGCATCTATCCTGTCTAGACCTGTTAGAATGTTATAAGTCTCTGTGAGAATCCCCTTAATTGTCTGAACTCCAGCTAAAACAATCCTAAACTAGTTAATCTCTCCTCGTACATCAGTCCCGCTATCCCCGGAATCTGCCTGGTTGCCTTGGCTTGGCTGCATCTGCCTTGGCTGCACTCCCTCGAGAGCAAGAACATCCTTCCTCAGAAAGCTGCATACAATACTCTAGGTGTGGCTTCACCAAGGCCCTGTGTAGTTGCAACAAAACACATCCCTGCTCCTGTACTCAAAACCTCTCGCAATGAAGGCCAACATGCCATGTGCCTTGTTTATCGCCTGCTGCACCTGCATGCTTACCTTCAGTGACTGGTGCACAAGGCCACCCAGGTCCTGCTGCACACTTCCCTCTCCCAACATACAGTTCACCCTCCCACCCAACTTGGTATCATCTGCAAACTTTGAGAAGTTACATTTTGTTCCCTCATCCAAATCATTAATATATGTTGTGAATAGCTGCGGTCCCAGCACTGACCCCTATGCCACCCCACTAGTTACTGCCTGCCAATTTGAAAAGCACCCCATTAATTCCTACTCTTTGTTTCCTGTCTGCCAACCAGTTTTCTATCCATCTCAATACACTTCCTTCAATCGCATGCGCTTTAATCTTGCACGATAATCTCTTGTGCAGGACTTTGTCAAACGCTTTCTGAGAGTCCAAATATACCACATCTACTGGTTCCCCCTTGTCAACTCTACTAGTTACATCTTCAAAGAACTCCAACAGATTTGTCAAGCATGATTTCCCCTTCATAAATCCATGCTGACTCTGTCTGATCCTGCCACTGGTTTCGAAATGCTCTGCTATAAAATCCTTGATAATGGATTCGAGAAGCTTACTGGTCTATAATTCCCTGTTTTCTCTCTACCTTCCTTTTTGAATATTGAAGTGACATTCGCTACCCTCCAATCTGCAGGGACTGTTCCAGAGTCTATAGAATCCTTGAAGATGACCACCAATGCATCCACTATTTCTAGAGCCACTTCTTTAAGTACTACATAAATATGAAATGATGTATTAACTTGCCTTGTATTGTTTTGTTCTTCAATGCACACAAATGTAAAAATTTTCAAAATGAAAAATCAAAGTTACGGCAAAACTGAATCAATCTAAAAATATTTTTTCCAAATTCACATACAGGTAAATGGAGTAGTTTCACAGCCTGGTGTACTGCAATTTTACAATTTGATATGAATTATAGATCATTTGCGTAGGTACATCTTTTAAGGGGACTGTTATTTTAGGAAATTGTCGCATGATCATAAATATTGTAAAGGAAGATATCAACAAATTCCTCAATAATTCCCCTTTATTCTGTTGCACTATACTTTCAAGTTGTTGTTCAGTATCATCCTGACAGCAGATAATTTGGGTCCAATTTTTTGGAAAGGATGTAATGTATGCAATTCATAGAAGAGGCAAGAATTTTGGGCAGATCCTTGATCTGCTGGGTTCCTGCCCTGCCACCCCTACACCAGGAAAGCAGCATCATAAATTTCAAATAGGGATTAGGGAATGGAGTATAGCCAGACAAGGTTTACAGGCATCCCAAATTTGGAGGCAAGATGTCCTTAGACAATCAGAGGAATTTTGTCCAGTAGGTCTCACATGGTTCTGCAGGTCTATGCTCAGAACAGGCTAAGGTCTAGTACTGGACCTTGAGAAACCCCAAGATTGATTATCATTCAAATTCTGCTATGTTGCTCGCTAAGGAGCAGAAGAAAATTGAGTTGCCTTTTTTATATTTGGCTCTTCGAGTCCCCGTTAAAGCAGTACAGTGTCACTCAAACATCCAGCAACCCCATCCTGCGATTTAAGGTGGGGCCAAATCTAGGGCACAGCAGTGGAGCAGGAAACCCAGTATTGTGTTTTCTTTGTGAACAATTGTATCTTCAATTACATTATGAATTGAAGTTAAGTACATTGCAATCCTCTCACTTGAAAACAAGGCTCACGGTATTCACTTCTTGCCATACATGCAATTATTCGACGGTAAACAACACTCACATGAAAACAGTAAATTCAACATTTGAGAGAAAAATAGTTCCTTTGCGCATTGAGAAAATCTCCCACAGCATTTATTTTTCTTTCCTCATTCTTCAACTCTGGGTTGAAGCAGGATGCTGCTTTGAATTGTTCCACATATTGATCCAGTTCACAACTGGCAAAATTGATCCAATAAATGGGTGGCTTTTCGTGACCGCTTAACAGCATGAATTCAGTCTGTCTACATCTCAGCGACTCGACAATTTCCTTCTTTCTGTCAATTCCAGTAATGTTAAAAATTGTTGATTCAGAATGTTTTAGCCCCGACACATCTTCAATTAAGTTAATTTTGATTCAATCTCTTTTAATCTTAAAATCTGGCATAAAATGAGATTTCTTTTCAAATAGTAGCATTGCTTTGCTGTAAAATAATGCCGCATTTATTTGGGACTTACACTCACCAGTGTTTCAGACAGTGTGCACTATTTTGATGCCAATAAATATCCTTTTATTCATCACTACAATGTTCCAGCCAAATAATCACAGGAGTCTGATTTCCATTCCCCTATAAAATTGAGCCAAACAGTGGACTGGGCCTGTGTTTTCAGATGAACTCATTTACTGAACTCCAGTGCTTAACCACCTAAAGTTAAAAAGTTGCTTATGTTTTATTTTTGTCTTTCTGTGACCAAGAGCTATGCGCTGAAGAGAGGTTTGTTGCTGAATAAATAACTCACCCTGGAAAAAAAATCATTAAGTAAATAAAGACTTGATTTATAATTATGCTATGTTTAAGCTAGTCGTCACTTGGTAGTACAGAACTTGAATACTGCTGAAAAAAGAGATATACTGTTGAAGCATTTTGCCTTGCACTCATCAGGACGGGTTTGTAAGAATACCTGTAAAGGGAACAACAATAAATGCTGCATGAGAAGAGAGTGCTGATTGGTTGGCAAGTGGACACTGGTCGAGGTTTTGCAATGGAGTATGCAGCAGGGAACAATTATTTGCCAGGCTATTGTTTAAATTCAAACCAGCAGATTGACTGATTGATTAAGGCATTGTCATGGCTGTGCCCCAGGCTTTAGTTTAGTCGAAAAATTTGCATTGTGTGGACACACTCCTTCTGTCTGTAACGTATAGGACCCTATGTATGAATACATGTAGCTTCTTGTACGCACAAGTGAATCACGCTGCAAGCTAACTGACAATCTTAAATTGGTTATCAGTGTACTTCTTGGCACAATCAAGATTGTTTAGCAAGTGCTGCCCAATCTAATATTGGACACTGGAATCTTACTGGCTTGCCATGCCAGCTATGTCCATGGGGGGGGGGGGGGGGGGGGGATGACAGATCTCCCAGTTCATTGCCCCCAGAGCTCACAAGCTGGTTTCCTGGCAAACTAAGATCCCACCCTTCCCCCTACTGGCAAGATTCATATTACAGTTCTGTATTGCACAGAGCGCCATAAATTACCATCACCTACCTCGCTGAAAAAACAGGTGAGAAAACCTCCCGTTTTCTTGCCCATTCAATGCTTTGAGAAAACTCCGCCCTATGTTTTGAGTTTTGCAAGCATGGACTGGTTCACTTGCCAACCAATCAGCAGTCTCTTCGCATGTAGTATAAATTGTTGATCCCTTTACAATTGGTATTCTTGTGAATCTGTCCCAGTGAATACAAGGTGCAAAACTTTGACAGCATGGGCAGGATTTTACAGCCTCGCCCAACCCGAGATTGGATAATCCCACCCGAGGTCATTGTCCGTCCCTTGCCCGCTCTGATTCCGTGGTGGAATTCTGGCGCGTGTCTTTTTTTCAACAAAACTATATATTAAGTAGAAAAAGACAATATGTAGAGAACCAGTCATATATCACAGATTAATTACATTTGTCCAAAATTTTGTTATTAGTTGCTGTAAATTTTTGTCTCAAGAGTGGTATACTCAGCTACAATTTGGACACAATGATTTACAAGTCATAGATGGAAAGAAGACCTAAGCCTCATCTATTGTTGCTTAGCTTCCTACTTAATGAAGTAGTTATGATTTAATTGATCTTACTGAGTGCACACCACTATTTGATTCATGGTTGCAGGAGTTCACTGTAAAAACTGATTCAGAGAATGGTAAGATACAGTATTCTTGTCAAACTTTGTGGTGAATTGGCATAAACCTTTCCTTATCAGCAGTCCTACAGTGTCTGCATATATTTTAATGTTCTACTAAAGGAGCAGTTATCCTTCACACTGTGACAGCAACATAATTATATTGGGTCTGGTGTCATTTTGCTCTATCTGCAAAGTGAACCTTATAATTGAAAATATTGACTTCTATAGTCACAGGTTTTAATCTAAAAAAATTAATATGTTTAGAACCCTTCAACTATGGTGCGCAGTCATTATTTTTTGTTCAATGTAGCCACAATGCATTCCATAATAATAGTAAAAGGCCATTTCTCATATTTTGTCTGTGGCAACATGTTGCATTTGTACTTCTCCAGGGTAAAATGGTTGTTTTTTTCTCCTTTACAAATTTGCTCTAATTATTCCAAAATTCCACGTTGGAATTCCTAAATCTATGTTAGATATTAGTGCAACAGACAAAACATGAGCTAATCCCTCCAAAATGCACAGTCAGTCAGCCAAAACATAGTGAGAGAGAAGTAATCCTTACATGCATTTCCTATTACATACTAAAACTAGTATAACAACAATTATGGCCTTAGATCAGAATTAGAGTAAAGGTATAAATTAATGCATTTGCTAAAATTTAAGTCCAAGTTTATAGCTACAGACTGGAATTCTCTGGTCTCGCACATCCCGCTACCGGTGCCCAGCCAAATCTCCGTTCACTGCAATGGGACTGGAGAATCCCAATTGCCTTTTAAAGATGACACTCCGATCTCAGTGCAGCCAGGCCCCTGCCCCTCTCTATAACAGTGTAAAACAAGCCCCATTGATTTATTTGGTCAGAGTGTCATAAGATCTGAAGACAAAACCCATCTGTTTCACTGGAGGAAACATGCCGTTTTTCTCGCCAGAACCAAAACTCTTGCATTTTTTGGTAAGATTCCCCCCTCTATCTCCTCATAACAACTTACTTTCCTACCTATTTGGTGTTATCTGCGCACTTAGCTACATACATTCGGTCCCTTCATCCTAGTCACGGATATAGATTGTTAATCATTGAGCACTGATCCCTCTGGCACTCACCTGGTTACAACTTTCCAACCCAAAAAGAGGGACCGTGGAGAAAGAAAGAAGGAAGGGCAGATGAGGGAATGAAGAGAGTGGGGGCGAGGGAATGAAGAGAGTGGGGGCAAGGGGAAAGAGGAAGAGGAGATAGAAAAGAAGGAGAGGTTTAAAGGCATGGGTTGAGCGACAGGAGGAATGAAAGGGAAAGAACACTCAAAATTGTAAAACTGGGCATGGAGGATGTAAAGTGGTAAGTTAGGCAGGGAAGATGAGGAGAGTAGGAAGATACAGCAGAGCAGGGACTGAGGAGAAGTCCACAAAACTGAAAGTTGCATTTAAAATCTATACATGCCATAGAGCAAACAACCTGGCCAAATAAATAAACTGATCAATTCTCCAGTACTATTTATTTATACATTGCATGAAATTTATTTTGCAGCCATTTAAAGCTTTCTGAACCATCTCTTCTTCAATTACCTTTCATCTCTGCTACAACTCCTTCCCACAACATGGGTAATTTCACACTATATTTGCTGCTGCATTTATTTTGATCTGTTATCAGTGCAGTCAGTTGAGCAATGTTCCTAAAAATCCCTTTCAAAACATACACTTGAGAAAAAATCTTGTATTTATGAGCTTTATTTATTACCTTTTGAGCTTCTAGGATGTCCGGGACACATTTTGCAGTCAGCGAATTAGTTTTATATGAGCAGTAACTGCTATTTGAAATTCAAATGCAGTTGCCAATTAAAAGAAAAGGGAAAATTTTCATGACCTCGGAACTTTCCAAATCTCTTTACAAACAATTAAGTACTTTTGAAGCGGATTGAGAACAAAGAACAAAGAAAAGTACAGCACAGGAAGGAAATCGAACTGTGCCATCACAGCCAGAGGTAAGTGATTGGCTAGTGACTGGTAAGTAGTTTTTTCTTTTTTTTTCTCTTGGCTTAGTAGTTGTTGTTGTACACTACAATAGTGTTTCCATGTAATTTGTGGTTTATAGTCTGTGAAGGTTATATTCGGTAGTAACAAGGAGCAGGAAAGAAGGGCCCCAGAGAACTGGATATAATCTGAAACAAAACATCTTTCAAAAGTTTAATGTAAAGAGATAAGACATGACAGGAGAGCTCCAAGCCGTGGTTTGCTCCTCTTGTTCCATGTGGCAGGCTGGGGACAGTTCCAGTCCCCTGGGTCAGCATGTGTGCAGAAAGTGTCTCCAGCTACAGCTCCTGGAAGCTCGAGTTTCAGAGCTGGAGCGGCGGCTGGAGACACTGTGGAGCATCCATGAGTCTGAGAGTATCGTGGATAGCACGTATAGAGAGGTGGTCTCACCACAGGCTCAGACTCCACAGGCAGGAAGGGAATGGGTGACCACCAGACAGATCAAGAGGGATAGGCAGGTAGTGCAGGAATCTCCTGTGGCCATTCCCCTGCAAAACAGATATACGGCTTTGGATACTGTTGAGAGGAATGACCTCTCTGGGAAAGCAACAGCAGCCAAACTCGTTGCACCACGGTTGGTTCTGCTACAGAGGGGAGGGGTAAAAAAGTGTGCCAGTGCAATAGTTATAGGGGATTCTATTGTAAGGGGAATAGACAGGTGTTTCTGTGGCCGCAAACGAGACTCCAGGATGGTATGTTGCCTCCCTGGTGCTAGTGTCAAGGATGTCTCTCGGAGCGGCTGCAGGACATTCTGGAGGGGGAGGCTGAACAAACAGTGGTCGTGGTTTACATCGGTACAAACGACATAGGTCAAAAAAAAGGATGAGGTCCTAAAAGCAGAAAGCAAGGAAGAAAGTTAAGAAATCGGACCTCAAAGGTAGTGATCTCAGGATTACTACCGGTGCCGCGTGCGAGTCAGAGTAGAAATGATAGGATATATCGGATAAATGCGTGGCTGAAGAGATGGTGTCAGGGGGAGAGTTTCAGATTCCTGGGGCATTGGGACCGGTTCTGAGGGAGGTGGGGCCTGTAAAATTGGACGGGTTACACCTGGGCAGGACTGGGACTGATGTCCTAGGGGGAGTGTTTGCCAGAGCGGTTGGGGAGGGTTAAACTATATGCCAGGGGGATGGGAAGCTATGTAAGGAGTCAGAGAAGGAGGCAGCAAGGACAAACACAAAAGGCAGAAAATGGAATAAGAAAAGTGATAAGCAGAGAAACCAAGGACAAATTTCAAACAGGGCTATAGAGAAAAATATTGGGAGCAAGGCAAACAATGTTAAAAAGAGAAGTTTAAAGGCTCTTTGCCTTAATGCGTGGAGCATTTGCAATAAAGTGAATGAACTAATCATCAGATAGATATAAACGGGTACAATATAATTGGGATTACGGAGACATGGCTGCAGGGTGACCAAGGTGGAAATTGAATGTCCCAGGGTATTCAATATTTAGGAAGGACAGGCATAAAGGAAAAGGTGGTGGAGTCACACTGCTGTTAAAGAGGAAATTAACACAATAATGAGAAAGGATATCGACTCTGACAATGTGGAATCTGTATGGGTAGAGTTGAGAAATACCAAGTGTACGTTTTAGGGCAAATCCTCCATGATTAAAAAACCCAGGGATAAGGAAAATGGCCGACTGGCTGTCAGGAACCTTTACAGCCACATGAATATGCAAGAGGCTGGGAATAACGAGAAGGTCGAGACAGGGATAATCTAATCAACAGGAAACAAAGGAGAAACCATGGCCAGCAGACAAGAAGTAAATAGCCCAGCAGCAAGACAATGAGAACAGAGATCATTCCATCCACAGACAACATCAATGACTCAGCTCGCTGATGGGATTCCAATCAGGATGACTCAGAAAACATTTAAAAGACATTAAAATGTCAATTAAGGGCAGTCTCGACAATTCCGGCCCTTTTTGTCCCAGGCAATCGAAACTATCAATGATCAGAAACTGTTTTGTGTGAAAGAATCACTGGTTCAGGTTTTAAAAAGGGACAAGCAAGCTCTGGTCTCTCTCTCTTTTCTCTTCGGACCAGCATGGCAGCACCCTCCACTCTCTTCTCCTGTTCCTGCCTCTCGTTCGTCTCCAGCACGCAGCCCGAAGCCCACTGAGCAATTTAAACTAGGATTGTGAGTACCCTCCGGTAATTCGCGAAGTGGATGAGGTTTTGGGGAAAGGGGGGCCTTTTTCATGCACCTTTCATAGTTTAAGACACTGGTAAACTTGTGTAAAGTAAGCATTCTCGTTGTGTCCGTTTTAGTATTCCTTCCATAGCTATAGTCTTATAGAGCATGAGGCATTGTGTGTTGTTTGCCTGGTGTTTGGTGACCTTGACCTTGATGTTTTAATAAATATATATATATATATATATATCTTTGACTTCCATTGGAGTCCGTTTTGATCTTTTCAATTTCTCACCAATGATCTCTGACCAAGTCACAATGTTAAATATCCCTTACCATAATTCCGGAGTCTAGAACTGAGGGTACCCTGGGCGCTTCGAAACCGCCCACTCAGGAAAGGCTGCCAGGTAGTGGATAGGCAGCAGTTTCCTTTTCTCTCTCTTGGGAGCGCTACTCTAGTGAAGTAGACGCAAGGTGGCCGTTGTTCCATCGGCGAGAGAGAGAATCACTCGGGCATTGGTGGGGTTTGGGTAACGGAGAAAGAAACCTAAAATGAGCCCAGTGGAGTTAAAAAGAGGGATCCCGCTACACAAGGGACAAAAAACATTATATATAGACCCCCAAACTGCAGTGTTGATGTTGGGAATGGCATTAAACATGACATTAGTGATGCATGTGATAAGGGAATATCGGTGATCATGGGTGATTTTAATCTGCACATAGATTGGGCAAATCAAATTAGCCACAATGCAGTAGAGGGGGAATTCCTGGAGTGTATACGGGATGGTTTGCTTGACCAATATGTGGAGGAGCCAACTAGAGAGCAGGCCATCTTAGACTGGGTACTGTGTAATGAGAAGGGAATCATTGCTAATCTAGCTGTACGAGAACCCTTGGGGATGAGCGACCATAACATGATAGAATTTTTTATCAAGATGGAGAGTGAAGTAGTTGATTCAGAGACTAGGGTGTTGAATCTTAATAAAGGAAACTATGAGGATATGAGGCGTGAGTTGGCCTTGATAGATTGGGGAGAGTTACTTAAAGAGATGACAGTGGATGGACAATGGCAAACATTTAAGGACCGCATGAGGGAACTGCAGCAACTGTTTATTCCCGTCTGGCACAAAAGCAAAATGGGTAAGAGGTCAATCCATTGCTTACAAAGGAAATTAGAGAGAGTATCCAATCCAAGGAAGAAGCATATAGATTGGCCATGAAAAATAATAGTTCTGAGGATTGGGAGCAGTTTAGAATTCAGCAAAGAAGGACCAAGGGATTGATTAAGACGGGTAAAATACAGTACAAAAGTAAGCTTGCAGGGAACATAAAGACTGACATTAAGAGTTTCTATAGATAGGTGAAGCGGAAGTTGATGAAGACAAATGTAGGTTCCCTACAGACAGAATTGGGGGAATGTATATTAGGGGACAAGGAAATGGCCGTGCAACTGAATACATACTTTGGTTCTATCTTCACAAAAGATGACACAAATCAAATGCCAGAAATGTTGGAGAATGCAAGATTTAGTGAGAGGGAAGAACTGAGGGAGGTCAATATTAGTAGAGAGATGGTGCTGGGAAAATTGATGGGATTGAAGGCGGATGAATCTCCAGGGCCTGCTAATCTACATCTCAGATACTTAAGGAAGTGGCTCTAGAAATAGTGGATACATTATTGGTGGTCATCTTCTGGGATTCTATAGACTCTGGAACAGTCCCTGCAGATTGGAGGGTAGCTAATGTCACTCCAATATTCAAAAAGGGAGTTGCGAGAAAACAGGGAATTATAGACCAGTAAACTTAACATCGGTAGTGGGGAAGATTCTCGAATCCATTGTCAAGGATTTTATAGCAGAGCATTTAGAAAACAGTGGTAGGATCAGGCAGAGTCAGCATGGATTTGTGAAGGGGAAATCATGCTTGAAAAATCTGTTGGAATTCTTTGAAGATGTAACTAGTAGAGTTGACAAGGGGGAACCAGTAGATGTGGTATATTTGGACTTTCAGAAAATGTTTGGCAAAGTCCCACACAAGAGATTATTGTGCAAGATTGAAGTGCATGGGATTGGAAGAAGTGTATTGAGATGGATAGAAAACTGGTTGGCAGAGAGGAAACAAAGAGTAGGAATTAATGGGTGCTTTTCAAATTGGCGGGCAGTAGCTAGTGGGGTGCCACAGGGATCGGTGCTGGGACCCCAGCTATTCACAATATATATCAATGATTTGGATGAGGGAACAAAATGTAACATCTCAAAGTTTGCAGATGATACCAAGTTGGGTGGTTGGGGGAACTGTGACAAGGAAGCAGAGATCCTTCAGAATGATCTGGACAGGTTGGGTGAGTGGTTAATCAATGGCAGATGCAGTATAATTTGGATAAATGTGAGGTTATTCACTTTGGAAGCAAAAACAAGAAGGCAGATTACTACCTGAATGGATGTAAATTGGGAGAGGGGAGTGTGCAGTGGGACCTGGGAGTTCTTGTGCACTGAAGTCATTGAAGATAAGCGTGCAGGTGCAGCAGGCGGTAAAGAAGGCAAATGGCATGTTGGCCTTCATTGTGAGAGGTTTTGAGTACAGGAGCAGGGATGTATTGTTGCATTTATACAGGGCCTTGGTGAGGCCACACCTAGAGTATTGTGTGCAGTATTGGACTCCTTTTCTGAGGAAGGATTTCTTGCTCTCGAGGGAGTGCAGCGAAGGTTTACCAAGCTGATTCCAGGGATGGCGGGACTTATTTGTGAGGAGAGATTGACTAGGTTAGGATTGTTTTTGCTGGAGTTCAGGCGAATGAGGGGGGAATCTCACAGAGACTTATAAAGTTCTAACAGGACTAGATAGGGTAGATGCAGGGAGAATATTCCCGATGGTGGGGGAGTCCAGAACCAGGGGTCACAGTCTGAGGATTCAGGGTAGACCATTTCGGATGGAGGTGAGGAGACATTTCTTCATCCAAAGAGTGGTGAGCCTGTGGAATTCATTACCACAGGAAGTAGTTGATGCCAAAAAAATTGAATGTATTCAAGAGGCAGTTGGGTATAGCACTTGTGGCGAAAGGGATCAAAGTTTATGGGGAAAAAGCAGGGATTAGGCTATTGAGTTGGATGATCAGCCATGATCATAATGAATGGCGAAGCAGGCTCGAAGGGCCAAATGGCCTCCTCCTGTTCCTATCTTCTATGTTTCTATGGAACAGGCCCTACGATGCTCCAAGCCTGTGCCGATCATGACGCCCTAACTAAACTAAAAAAAAACCTTCTGCCCTTACTCAATCCATATCACCCTATTCCCTCCCCATTCATGTACCCATCCAGATGTCTCTGAAATGTTGCGAATGTGTCCGTTTTCACCACCTCTTCTGGCAGCGCGTTCCAGGCACTCACCACTCTCTGCATGAATAACCTCCCCCTCACATCTCCCTTAAACTTTCCTCCACTCACCTTGAATCTGTGCCCCCTTGTAATTGAGACTTCCACCCAAGGAAAAAGCCTCTGATTATCCACTGTGTCTATAGAACAATAGAACCATAGAAAATTACAGCTCAGAAACAGGCCTTTTGGCCCTTCTTGTCTGTGCCGAACCATTCTTTGCCTAGTCCCACTGACCTGCACTTGGACCATATCCCTCCACACCCCTCTCATCCATGAACCCGTCCAAGTTTTTCTTAAATGTTAAAAGTGACCCCGCATTTACCACTTTATCCGGCAGCTCATTCCACACTCCCACCACTCTGCGTGAAGAAGCCCCCCCTAATATTCCCTTTAAACGTTTCTCCTTGCACCCTTAACCCATGCCCTCTGGTTTTTTTCTCCCCTAGCCTCAGCGGAAAAAGCCAACTTGCATTCACTCTATCTATACCCATCAAAATCTCATACACCTCTATCAAATCTCCCCTCATTCTTCAACGCTCCAGGGAATAAAGTCCCAACCTATTCAATCTCTCTCTGTAACTCAGCTTCTCAAGTCCCGGCAACATCCTTGTGAACCTTCTCTGCACTCTTTCAACCTTATCTACATCCTTCCTGTAACTAGGTGACCAAAACTGTACACAATACTCCAAATTCGGCCTCACCAATGCCTTATATAACCTTACCATAACACTCCAACTTTTATACTCAATGCTCCGATTTATAAAGGCCAATGTACCAAAGGCACTCTTTACGACCCTATTCACATGTGACGTCACTTTTAGGGAATTCTGTACCTGTATTCCCAGATCCCTCTGTTCAACTGCACTCTTCAGAGTCCTACCTTTTACCCTGTACGTTCTACTTTGGTTTGTCCTTCCAAAGTGCAATATCTCACACTTGTCTGCGTTAATTTCCATTTGCCATTTTTCAGCCCATTTTTCTAGTTGGTCCAAATCCCTCTGCAAGCTTTGAAAACCTTCCTCACTGTCCACTACACCTCCAATCTTTGTATCATCAGCAAATTTGCTGATCCAATTTACCACATTATCATCCAGATAATTGATATAGATGACAAACAACAATGGACCCAACACCGATCCCTGCGGCACACCACTAGTCACAGGCCTCCACTCAGAGAAGCAATCCTCCACAACCACTCTCTGGCTTCTTCCATTGATGTGGAGATGCCGGCATTGGACTGGGGTAAATACAGTAAGAGTTTTAACAACACCAGGTAAGACTTTAACCTGATGTTGTTAAAACTCTCACTGTGTTCTTCCATTGAGCCAGTGTCTAATCCAATTTACTACCTCCCCATGTATACCCAGCGACTGAACCTTCCTAACTAACCTCCCATGAGGGACCTTGTCAAAGGCCTTGCTGACATCCAGGTAGACAACATCCACCGCCTTCCCTTCATCCACCTTCCTGGTAACCTCCTCGAAAAACTCTAATAGATTGGTCAAACATGACCTACCACGCACAAAGCCATGTTGACTCTCCCTAATAAGTCCCTGTCTATCCAAATATTTGTAGATCCTATCCCTTATCACACCTTCCAATAACTTGCCCACCACCGACGTCAAACTTATTGGCCTATAATTTCCCGGATTTCTTTTGGAACCTTTTTTAAACAACGGAACAACATGAGCCACCCTCCAATCATCCGGCACCTCCCCCGTGAATACTGACATTTTAAATATGTCTGCCAGGGCCCCTGCAAGTTCAACGCTAGCTTCCCTCAAGGTCCGTGGGAATACCCTGTCCGGTCCTGGGGATTTATCCACTCTGATTTGCCTCAAGACAACAAGCACCTCCTCCCCTTTAATCTGTAAAGGTTCCATGACCTCCCTACCTGTTTGCCCTATTTCTGTAGACTCCATGCCCATTTCCTCAGTAAATACGGATGCAAAAAAACCACTATGCCTCTCATAATTTTGTAGACCTCTATCAGGTCTCCCCTCAACCTCCATCTTTCCAGTGAAAACAATTCTAGTTTATTCAACCTCTCCTCATAGCCAACACCCTTGAGACCAGGCAACAGCCTGGTGAACCTTCTTTGTACTCTCTGCAAAGCTTCCACATCCTTCTGGTAGTCAGGTGACATGAACTGCTCGCAATAATCCAAATACGGCCTAACCAAGGTTTTATATAACTGCAACATGATTTTCCAACTCTTGGACTCAGTGTCCTGGCTGATCATAACAAGCATGCCATATGCCTTCTTAATCACCTTGGCCACTTGTGTTGACACTTTTAGGGAACTGTGGACTTGCCCGCTCAGATCCCTCTATGTTAAATTTCCTCAGGGTTCTGCCATTTACAGTAAATTCACACCCAAATTTGATCTTTTAAAGTTCACCACCTCACATTTGTCTTGATTAAACTCCATCTGCCATTTCTGTGCCCAATCTATCTATATCCTGTTTTATCCTCTGACAATCCCCGGCACTATTTGCAACTCCACCAATCTTTGTGTCATCCGCAACCTTACGAATCAGACCCCCTGCATTTTCCTCCAGATCATTTGTATATACTACAAACAACAGAGGTCCCAGCACTGATCCCTGCAGAACACCACCAGCTACAGGTCTCCATTTTGAAATTTTCCACCGCTATTCTCTGTCTTCTTTAACCAAACCAGTTCTGTATCCGTCTAACCAGTCCACCTCGAATCCCATATGATTTTAGTTTTTGTACTAGTCTATCACATGGGACCTTGTCAAATGCCTTACTGAAGTCCATATAAACTACCTCCACAGTCCTTCCCTCATCAATTATCTTTGTCACCTCTTCAAAAAACTTAATCAAGTTGGTGAAACATGACCTTCCCCGTACAAAACCATGCTGCCTGTAACTAACTAGTCCATTTTCTTCCAAATGTGCACATATCCTTCCCTCAGTATCTTCTCCAAAAGCTTCCCCACTACTGATGTCAGGCTCACTGGCCTATAATTTCCTGGATTATCCCTGCTTCCTTTCTTCAACAAGGGAAAAACATTGGCTATTCTCCAGTCCTCTGGAACCTTGCCTGTGGTCAAAGGGGATGTAAAGATATCTGCTGAGGCCCCGACTATTTCTTCCCTTGTCTCTGGGATCTGGGATAGACCACATCCGGGCCAGGGGACTTGTCTCCCTTAATGCAATTTAGGATACTTAGCAGGTCCTCCTTCAATATATTGACATTCTCTAGAGCATTCACACACCTATCCCTGACCTCAACATCCATCAGGTCCTTCTCCTTGGTGAATACCGATATAAAGTACTCATTAAGGATCTCACTCACTTCTTGTAGCTCCACGCATAACTTCCCTCCATTGTCCTCGAATGCACCTACTCTTTCTCTTGCTACCCTCTTGCTCCTAATAGATGCATAAAAAACCTTGGGATTCTCCTTGACCCTGTTTGCTAAAGACATTTCATGGCCCCTTCTAGCCTTCCTAATTGCATGTTTAAGTTTCTTCCTACTTTCACTATACTCCTCAAGGTCTTCGGCTGTTTTTAGATGCCTTTTCCTTTCAATTAAGCTTACAATTTCCCTTGTCATCCATGGTTCCTGAATCCTGCCATTTCTATCCTTCATTTTTGCGGTGATATGCCTATCCTGCACTTCAATCAAGTGGCCTTTAAAAGCCTCCCATATACCAGATATGGATTTGCCCTCAAATAGCCGCTCCCAATCCACATTCCTCACTGACTGTTGTAAGGTAGGAAACACGGCAGCCAGTTTTACACACCTCAAGCAGCACTGTGATAACGACTGGATTCTCTGTTTCTGGTGATGTGATAAAGGATAAAAATTTAATCCACTTGAAAGGGTAAACAGGACCCCAGTTCAATATCTCACCCAAAAGCTGGCACTTCCAACACTGCAGCACTCCCTCAGAACTGCATCGATCGTCAACCGATATTTTTGTTCTCAAGCAATTGAAGAATCTCAGGTGTACAATTTTCAGACTCAACAGCAAGAGTTGTACAACTGAGCTATGACTGATACGCAAATTAACACAAGGCAACATCCAAAAAGCAGCAAATTAGATAAATGGTCATTTTATATGTTTTTAAGTAAACCTGGTTGAAGGATAGTTTTTGGCAAAGTTAACTCCCCTGCTTTTCTTTAAGTTGTGCTATTGGACATTTTGGGCAGGATTTTTCTAGCCCCTCGGAGGCAGCTTTGGAGGCCTGGTGCGTGGTCAGGGTGGGATCAGGAAATCGCATTAAAAAGCACTGGACTAGCTGTCCAACATGCTACTTGAATGTTTCCCCGAGGTTGGTGAGCAGTGATGATGGCAGCCTGCCTGCTAGTGACGGATATGCAACCAAGCTAATTAAGGAGCCCACTTAACAATTATTACAACAGCACAGCAATTTTGCCGGTGCCACACGGTTGCACCCCTCCTCTCCAACCCTACCACACCTTCTTCACCTCGCCATGCATGCCCTTTCTCACCATTGTGTCCACACGCTGGCAACTGAAAGGAGGCAGCTGCATAACAAGGTTTTAAGGTGTTACAGCTGATATTCCCAGCAGAAAATGGGAAAGAAAGCTGCTTTCGTCCCTTATCACAGCTTTACCATCGAGTGTGAAATTTGGGGAGGCGGATGTCTCTGATTGTCATGGGCTTACTGAGGTCTCAACTACTCCCCTTAAACTGATGATGGTTACAGTGTTTTCCTGCCATTCCTTATGCTTGAGCATTAGCAAAGCTGATGGCTTCTCTTGAAGTGGTCTGTGCTTTCTCCACCTCCAGCCTCTGTTGTGTTATTATAATGATATTATTATACCTCAAGATACCATGTCTGGCCATGGATGTATCACCAGTGGTGTTGTTATCTAGGTATGATGCCAGAGGTGCCCTTGCATGTCCCGAGATGTAGTTGCTCGCATCTGTCACTATGTGTCACCCTAGTGTCAGGGGGATTAGCAGGGTAAATGCATGGGGTTGTGGGGATGGAGCCTAGGTGGGATTGTGGTCGGTACAGACACGATGAGCCGAATGGCCTCCTTCTGCACTGTAGGGATTCTATGATCTGTGATGCCATGAAAGAGCAAACAGAATGGAAGGCCAAATGGAAAACTACTTTTAATGTCGGATAGTTCCTTGAATATAGCCCATTTATGCTGTAGGCTACTTTCAGTGGCACAGAATGAAAAAAATGCTTGCCAGAGTGACCATCAGCCAGCAAAACCTGGTGGTTAACCAGAGAGATTCACATTCTGTAGTTGCACCTGATCCAATTCATCAAAAGAGTCTAAAATGTTTGTTCGGACCAGTATTTACCAACTTTTGTTGCTGACTTGACCAAAGAGTACTATAACCAAAATGACAGCCAATTAGCCTATGATGAAAAATACTTGCAAGTTAGGGATTTGTTCTGCACTTGAGAAAGAAAACTTGAGGAGAAGTGAGGTCCAATTTTATCCCACCCATTCATTTGTATTCAGGATAAGGACTGGGATGAATGATGGTAATCTGGTTTATTGAAAGTGCATAAAAGCAGAGAGAAAGGGGTGGTGGAGCAGTTAGTTACTTATTTTATGGTTGACTTGATAGCTCTGAAGTGGACATTTTGGGTTCAGATTACACTCTGTGCTTCATACTGAATCAGGAAAAGGGAGAATGAGTCATTCCAGGAGACTATTAGAAGCCACCAAAGGAGATGTAAGCTTTAGGTGACAATACTTAATTTGATGGAGATTAAATAAAAAGATTAGATTGAAAATAAATAAAGAGAATCAGCTATTGTTATACATAATGTTCTCAGGCTCAGGTGGTCATGTAAGGAGATGGACCAGTGCTGAACTTGTGATTATGCCTTCATCAGGAAAAGTTGAACAAATTTATTCAAGATCATTTATAAGCTCACTCTGACAATCAAATGAGATAATTTGCTGAGAAGCTGTATCAGATAATTTAATTTGTCTAGTGGTGATACTGGGAATTATTTAAGAAAGTATCCTGCAAACAAAAACTAAGAAAATGATATAACCACTTATTTTCTTTATTACGCAATGAGCCAACTACATAATTTAGGCTAAGCCAGTATTTAGATCCTCAATTTCTAACATTACATTATATATTTTGTATAGTTCCCTGGTAATCAGCAATCAAGAAAATGGATTGATTTTGTACTCTCTGTGGAAAACTGATAAGAGACAGATAGGGTGAGATGGGGAAGGCTGAAAACCTGGGCTAAAAACCTGGGCAGAATCTAAGTTTGGTGGCAGGCGGGAAAGTCAGCATGATCCCACTGGGCAGTGATCTTCTGTTTTTCAGCAAATTATCAGTGCATCAGCCAGGAACTCAGTGAAACTCATTGTGGGACCAGCAAGACGTTGCCCACTCTGCCATTACCGCATGGGGTTGAAGATCCTGGTGCCATATTTAAATGGCATCCAGACACTTAATGAGGGAGCACTTGCAGCCACAGCTCATAGTGGAGACATGTGAATCTCTCTGGTTAACCACCAGGCTTTGCTGGCAGATGGTCACTCTGGCAAGCATTTTTTTCATTCTGTGCCACTGAAAATAGCCTACAGCATAAATGGGCTATATTCAAGGAACTATCCTACATTACAACTAGTTTTCCATTTGGCCTTCCATTCTGTTTGATATTTCATAGCATCATAGAATCCCTACAGTGCAGAAGGAGGCCATTCGGCTCATCGCGTCTGTACTGACCACAATCCCACCCAGGCCCCATCCCAACAACCCCATGCATTTACTCTGCTAATCCCCCTGACACTAGGGTCAATTTAACATGGCCAATCCACCTAACCTGCACATCTTTGGACTGTGGGAGGAAACCGGAGCACTCGGAGGAAACCCACGCAGACATGGGGAGAATGTGCAAACTCCACACAGACAATTGAACCTGGGACCCTGGCGCTGTGAGGCAGCAGTGCTAACCACTGTGCCACTGTGCTGCCCATTAGGCTGCAACTTCTTTGGAGTGTTCTCTGATAGGAATACTGGATCTTAAAATCAGCCCATCCATGTTGGAATTGCGTATAGTTTCTGAGTTGGCAGCTTTGGGGACTGTGTCAGGTTTCTTTTTTGCCCCTTTGATTTGATTTATTATTGTCACATATATTAGTATACAGTGAAAAGTATTGTTTCTTGTGTGCTATATATGCAAAGAATACCGTACATAGAGAAGGAAACAAGAGAGTGCAAAATGTAGTGTTACAGTCATAGCTAGAGTGCAGCGAAAGATCAACTTAGAGCAAGGTAGGCCCATTCAAAAGTTTAATGACAGCAGGGAAGAAGCTGTTCTTGAGTCGGTTGATACATGACCTCAGATTTTTGTATCTTTTTCCCTCCGAGAGGAAGGTGGAAGAGAGAATGTCCAGGATGCATGGGGTTCTAGATTATGCTGGTTGCTTTGCTGAGGCACCGGGACGCGTAAACAGAGTCAATGGATGGGAGGTTGGTTTGTGTGATGAATTGGGCTACATTCATAAGAACATAAGAACATAAGAAATAGGAGCAGGAGTAGGCCATCTAGCCCCTCAAGCCTGCCCTGCCATTCAATAAGATCATAGCTGATCTGAAGTGGATCAGTTCCACTTACCCGCCTGATCCCTATAACCCCTAATTCCCTTACCGATCAGGAATCCATCTATCCGTGATTTAAACATATTCAACGAGGTAGCCTCCACCACTTCAGTGGGCAGAGAATTCCAGAGATTCACCACCCTCTGAGAGAAGAAGTTCCTCCTCAATTCTGTCCTAAACTGACCCCCCTTTATTTTGAGGCTGTGCCCTCTAGTTCTAGCTTCCTTTCTAAGTGGAAAGAATCTCTCCACCTCTACCCTATCCAGCCCCTTCATTATCCTATAGGTCTCTATCAGATCCCCCCTGAGCCTTCTAAATTCCAACGAGTACAAACACAATCTGCTCAGTCTCTCCTCATAATCAACACCCCTCATCTCTGGTATCAACCTGGTGAACCTTCTCTGCACTCCCTCCAAGGCCATATATCCTTCCGCAAATAAGGGGACCAATACTGCACACAGTATTCCAGCTGCGGCCTCACCAATGCCCTGTACAGATGCAGCAAGATATAGGCCAACATCCCATTTGCCTTCTTGATCACCTGTTGCACCTGCAGACTGGGTTTTTGCATCTCATGCACAAGGACCCCCAGGTCCCTTTGCACAGTAGCATGTTGCAATTTTTTTCCATTTAGATAATAATCCAATTTGCTATTATTTCCTCCAAAGTGAATAACCTCGCATTTGTCAACGTTATACTCCATCTCGCCCACTCACTCAGCCTGTCCAAATCTCTCTGCAGACCTTCTACACCCTCCACACGATTCACTTTTCCACTTATCTTTATGTCGTCTGCAAACTTTGTTACCCTACACTCAGTCCCCTCCTTCAGATCGTCTATATCAATGGTAAATAGTTGAGGCCCCAGTACCGATCCCTGCGGCACGCCACTAGTTACCAACTGCCAACCAGAAAAGTACCCATTTATTCCGACTCTCTGCTTCCTGTCGGATAGCCAATCCCCAATCCACGCTAACACCCTACCCCCAACTCCGTGTGACCCAATCTTCTTCAGCAACCTTTTGTGAGGCACCTTATCAAACGCCTTTTGGAAATCCAAAAACACCGCATCCACCGGTTCCCCTCCGTCAACCGCACTAGTCACATCTTCATAAAAATCCAACAAGTTCGTCAAGCACGACTTTCCCCTCATGAATCCATTCATGACCTTTTGTAGTTCCTTGCGGTCATGGGCAGAGCTGGAGCCATTTCAAGCTGTGATACAACCAGAAAGAATGCTTTCTCCGGTGCAACTGTAAAAGTTGGTGAGAATCGTAGCTGGCATGCCAAATTCCCTTAGTCTTCTGAGAAAGTAAAGGCATTGGTGGGCTTTCTTAACTGTAGTGTCGGCATGGGGGGCCACACCAGGTTGTTGGTGATCTGGAAACCTAAAAGCTTGAAGCTCTCGACCCTTTCTACTTTGTCCCCATTGATGTAGACAGGGGCATGTTCTCCTTTACGCTTCCTGAAGTCGATGACAATCTCCTTCATTTTGTTGACATTGAGGGAGAGATTATTGTCGCCGCACCAGTTCAGCAGATTCTCCATCTCATTCCTGTACACTCTCACCGTTTGAGATCTGACCCACTACGGTGGCGTCATCAGCAAACTTGAAAATCGAGTTGGAGGTGAATTTGGCCACACAGTCATAGGTGTATGAGGAGTATAGTAAGGGGCTGAGAACACAGCCTTGTGGGGCACCGGTGTTGAGGATGATCGTGGAAGAGGTGTTGTTGCCTATCCTTATTGATTGTGGTCTGTGGGTTAGGAAGTTCAGGATCCAGTCGCAGAGGGAGAAGCCAAGGCCCAGACCACGGAGTTTGGAGATGAGTTTCGTAAGAATAATGGTGATGAAGGCTGAGCTGTAGTCAATAAATAGGAGTCTGACATAGGTGTCTTTGTTATCTAGGTGTTCCAGGGTTGAGTGTAGGACCAGAGAGATGGCATCTGCTGTGGACCTGTTGTGGTGGTAGGCAAACTGTAGTGGATCCAGGTAGTCCAGGAGGCTGGAATTGATTCGTGCCATGACTAACCTTTTGAAGCACTTCATAATGATGGATGTCAGAGCCACCAGACGATAGTCATTAAAGGCACGCTGCTTGGCTTTCCTTTGGTACTGGGATGATGGTTGTCTTCTTGAAGCAGATAGAGACCTCAGATTGTTGTAAAGAGAGGTTGAAGATGTCTACGAATACCCCCGCCAGCTGATCCACACAGGTTCTGAGTGCTTATACAGGTACCCCATCCAGGCCAGTCGCTTTCCGTGGGTTGTCCCTCGAGAAAGCTGCTCTGACATCTGCAATGGTGGCCTCAGTATTATGACCTCAGTATTATCCCCTGTATTATGGTCCTTGGCCTTGGGTTTATTTTGGGTAAAAGAGAAGATTCATCATTTCTATCATCTAATTCAGGTATTAGATTTATGGCATCACAAGCGTGATGTGTTGCAAAAATCAGAGTTTGAAGAAATAAATCTGTTGCTATGATAAGAGAGAGACAATCTATCACCAAATACTGAAATTACAGCAAGTGTAATGATTTCACAATTGTGAAATGATTTATTTATCTCCAAGTTACATTGCACATTTGAAAAAATTCAGTAAAGTCATTAATGCTGAGTAAAACATTTCTCCCGTCAGCAAAGAATCAGTCACTGTACCACACTGTTGATGGTAGCACTTCAAAACTTAATTAAATAATTTATATTTTATTAAATTCAATTGCCTTGTGATGAAACCAATTGAGACATTTTTTTTGTGAAACAAATGAACAGTAGCTTTTCTTAAACTGTCCAGGATGTCATGGTAAGATTGGATGTGTTCTTCTGGATTATTTGATGGTCTAGTCTACTGATCATGGTGTTTAATTTATTTTATGAAGTATACCTCAGTAAGAAACATTGTTCCCCTGATAGATCAGTGCACACTGTGGAGAATAAGTAGCTGATTTTTATAGACCAGGAGACATTTCCTTTGTGTGCTGCAAATGGCAAAATCATTAAGGCATTTAAAATGTTGCTATGCCTGGTACACTTCGGAAAAATTCCCTCCAGAAACGTTCCAGATTTGATCTTCGGTTTGTACTGAATTAGTTCATCTCAACCCAATATACAAATTCTGTATTACCAAATGACTGAATTCAATGAGATTTCTCAAGCAAAACTATTATTTTGAAATCCATGTTGATGATTCTTTTTTTGGTCTCTCAATATTTTTCAATTTTCTCCTTCAGTAGGAATTTGATTCGTTTTCCCACTATTGATGAATATTCCTGAAGATGTTCTGTCTCCTTTCTTAAATACGTGTATTACATTCTTTTCAAATGTGCAGATGCAATCCATCTGGACCAGGCCTTTTATCCTTTTTGAGCTTGATTAATCTAATTAATATTTAATATGGGCAGCAACCTATTGCAATGCTCCCAGCCACCCCACTGGCTCCGATAGGGTTTCCACCCATAATGGCGACAACGCGGCAATTATGCAAATCCGCTAAATTTAATACAGTTAACGGGTTTGATGGCCCATTCACTGCACCCACCTTCCCCCCCCCCCACTCCCTCCACCACCACAATTCACCCACCACTCCAGCTGGAGATGCATCGGGCGGGTTTTGGTGCTGGTAATGACCAGCATGCACTTGACGTGCTGCACCCTGAGGGTCCAGGGGAGCACCACCAACCACTCAGAAAAAAGGGCTTCCCCCACAAACCCCCCCGACCTACACGCCCCCCCCCCCACCACCCCCACCCCCACCGTCCTCTCCCCCCCACGTGACTAAAATCATGCGTCGTTTTTTTTGGACAGAGGAGGACCTGGCTTCAAGCGTGGAGATCAGGTCACCTTTTTTTTATCTCTGAACAGCCAGGTTTGTTGACAGGTTGTTTAGGATGCATGAATTTGCATCTTTAAGGTGGGTGAATCCCACCTGACAGATGCTCCCAGCACCTGAAGGAAGCAATCCCTTTTCCCCTTTGGCGCGGGCACTTAGTCCCAATTTGGGAGAAATGCAGCCAACATGTTTGCTGCTTTTGATTTTATCCTCTTAACGGCCCTATTCCCATCCCAACATTTCTTTTCTTTATTCATGTGCCTACGGAATATTTTATTGTTTTGTTTGTGTTCCTTGATAATTTAATTTTGTGGCTGGTTCTTGCTTCCATTTTATTTACTCTTTCCTGGTCTTCTTGTATTTTACTCCACCATGCCTCTTTCCTTAACTTCATCTTTCTCTTATATTTTTATTCATTCATGGTTTCTCAGTCATGTTTGGTTTGGTCTTCCTTTAACAAAATATATTCTTTTAGAGGCTCTATTTCCCAGTGCTACTCCTCAGGATTGTTTGCCGATGTTTTTTATGCATTATATTTTCCCAAGTTCTACCCTCAGCGCTAAGAAAACAAATTTTCTCCAATTTAGAATCCAGGCATTTATCATGTTTATATCCTTTTTCAAGTACTATCCTAAACCATTTTATGTTGTTGTCACTATTGTCTAGATGATCCTTTACTTTCACTTCCCTTATCTGTTGTGTCGTGTTTTTTTGACGTTAGTATGGCAATTAGCTATTTGAAATTTTTGTAAATACTTTTCGTGGATCAATTACCCGTTTCCTACCACAAAGCGAAGAGTTCTTCAGGATAGGAATAGTGACAGAGCGGTACATTATAATTGATAAACAACTTTGCCAATGATCATATTAAATTAGTCTCTTCCACCTCCTCTGTTGCATAATTCAGAAGAATTATACCATGACAAATCAAGGTGACAGAATGAATAAAATCAACATGAAATAGGGCATAAATTCTAACTGGTAGATTGTGATTTCGTGCATTAATGTAACTTAGGTGATCGCAAATTGCCAGTTCACTTTACACCTCCCCAGTTTTTATTCCCATTGAAGTCAATACATCCATGAACTTTTGGTACCAACATCCTCATGTATTAGAGACACAAATTACTGATCGAAGAAATATATCGGTGGACAATTTCTTATAGAACTCTAAACTTCATGACCAACATAATATAGCATAAACAGACATTCTCTTTTCCCACAACAAATTCCATGAACAAAAATAGTAAATTGTATCAATGCTGTTCGCACTATACTTAATAACTTTGAATCATAGTATCCCTCAAGTGCAGAAGGAAGCCATTCAGCCCATCAATTATTCACAGACTCTCTGACAGGGCATCATACCCAGGCCCTCTTCTTTCTTAACCCATAACCCCACATATTTATCCCGCTAATGCATCTAACCTACAAATCTTGGGACAATTAAGGGGCAATTTAGCATGGCCAATCCACCTAACCTGCACATTTTTAAAGTGTGGGAGAAAACCAAAGCACCCGGAGGAAATTCACATAGATGCGGGGAGAATGTGCAATCTCCACACAGACAGTGATCTGAAGCCGGAATAGAAACCAGGTCCCTGCCGCTGTGAGGCAGCAGTGCAGGAAGGTGAAATTGAAACCATGGCCGTGATTCTTCCATCGCGACCCGCACCTTTTCTTGCGGATCGTGGTGGGAAATGCGCATCGCCGGCCTTGTACAGGGATTTGTGCATGCGCCGGGAATGCATGAGCATCTCCCAGAGCCGGTGAACAGTCAGCAGTCAGACCATGCCGGAAACCGGCGGGAAAGCAGGTAAGTAATTTGAATCTTTTTCAAATGTATTTTAAATATGTTTAGCAGTTAATTATCGGGAACTTTCAAGTCCTGATTGAATCTCCCACCCCGCCAGGAGTACTTCATTCTGGCGGGGTTTACACTTGCTTCCCAAGTTCGGGGAACTAGCGGGAGACCCCGCCGGAATGAAAGGGGGGGCAGTCAGGGCCCCCCAGGGGGTCGGGCGGTGGGGGGGTTGGTGCCCCCTGGTACTGCCCAAGGGGCAAAGTGCCTATGCCCAGGGGACACCTTGGCACTGATCATCGGGCATCGGACAGTGCCAAGGGGGCGGTGCCTATTGTGGGCAGTGCCTAGGGGTGATCGATGGGGATGGGGGGGGTCCCGCTGCCACTCTGCAGGCAGGATCGGTCTGGGATGGAGGGAGGGCAGCGATTGGGGAAGGCTCGGGGGGGGGGGGTGAGTGGTCTTCTGAGGGGGGCCTGCCTCCCAGGGGAGGATCTAACCCCCAGGGCGGGGGGGTGGGTGGGGGGGGGTCTGCTGGGATGAGGGGGTTGGGGGGATCACCACTGCTGGGGGAGGAGGGGGGGGTTGGGCTGTGCATCAGAGCATTCCAGAATGGGGGGGGGGTCAGGACTGATCCGGGGATTGTTGTGGGGGCCGTGATCAGGCCGTGGATGGGGGCTGGAGGGGCAGCGCTGCGGGAGTCCCGGGCTGGCCAGCGATCAGGCTGGCCAGCAAACGGGGAGTCTGACAGATCGGGGCCACTGCACATGCGCAGAGTTCCAGAACTGCCAGACTTCGGCGTGAAGAGGCCCCGCCCCCCAGATTTTTAATAATATTCACGACTGAGACATGTGCAGTGCACACAGTGTGGAGATTCGGGTGAGAAGCTGAACTGAAAAAACAGTCGGGATTTAGAACGGTTTTCCCGCCAATTCAGCACTTTTGGGAGAATCGGGGCCCATAGTTCCAGAGAAGTGGAGTGCTGAGCAAACTCCTCGACCATGTTTCCCCTGTGTATCTAGCTATGGCTTTCTTTCCTATATTCTCATGATTCTCCGAGGTGAAACCTAAGGACCTGTATAATGAGAGACAGTTGACTGCTGCTGTGCTACGAAAGGCTCACAGGGCAGCCACAAGTGTGACATTGCTGACCTGGCAGCTAGTATTTTTGAGGGAGATGTAGCTAGCTGATTCTCTGGAGCTTATACCAAGGCTGCCTGATAACTCTTCCTATGTACTATTAGTATAAACTTTAGTATTCAAAAGTAAAAGACCAAAGGAGTGTTGTCCTGAGAGACATTAGTCGAAGGCAGAGCAACTCCAGGTGTGGACAAAAAATATGATATGCTTAGCGGAGATCTGAAAACTAGCACATACAACATCAATGGTACTATATGAATTAGAAAGATAAAATGAGCTGCAGTCTAAAGGTAATTGTGAAAGTATTATGAAAAAGGTCTGTATTGCACCTAATGTATACATTAAGTAACTTAGTGTTCTAGATTTCTGCCTTCACCTTGGCATCCAATCATATATTTTAGCTACTGTAGTAGATTTCCTCAACTTGGGACGGCATAGTGGCACAGTGGTTAGCACTGCTGCCGCACAATGCCAGGGACCGGGGTTCAATTCTTGCCTTGGATGACTGTCTGTGTGGAGTTTGCACAATCTCCATGCCTGGGTGGATTTCCTCTGTGTGCTCTGGTTTCCTCCCACAGACCAAAGACACGCAGGTTAGGTGGACTGGCCATGCTAAATTTCCCCTTATCGTCCCAAGATGTGAAGGATAGGGGAATTAGGGGGGTAAATGCATGGGGTTATGGAGCTAGGGCAAGGGATGGGCCTGGATATGATGCTCTGTCGGAGAATCAGTGCAAACTGGATGTGCTGAATAGCCTGCTTCTGCACTGTAGGGATTCTATTCTATAAACTGAAATAACACTGGATTTAACAGACACTGGGATCATAAATCTTATCTAACAGAAACTGGGACCTTGTACCGTTGATGTACTGTACTGACACTGAATTGACAATGCTCTAATATGAAACGGCCAAAACTCAAATAATCATTTGTCTCAGAAATCTTCTTTTACTAAATTACAGTAGTGCATCCCAAATGTAATAATAGTTCTTTGGATTAACACTGCCACAGGATTTATTAGTCATTCTATTTTCTGTATGAAAAAAAATCCAGATTAGTATTCAAAGGATACAATACAAAGTATAGTATTCAAAGTAAATAACTCTCCAGAGCCACTGATAATGGTTGACCAATAAAGAATTTGGCTAATCATTATGGTTGACCTTAGAGGATTAGAGTTTTGAGTTATCACTGTTATTAAAAATAATGCTAACTTGCGTTTGATCAGCTGTCATTATCTGTTCGTACCTTTGTGTCATTGTCACCGCTTATTATGACTTTCACTCTATTATTGGAAGAGTTCATTGTTTCCATAACGACACATCATTCCAACCGCAGTTGCAAATTAATTGGCAGATCCAAATGCAGGGATCTAAGAAGCCTGGGGTAAGGATGAATGGCACAGTTGGCTATAATCACATCCGTGTGAGATTATGTAGAGGAGACAGTGGCAAATAAAAGGTTCAGTCATGACAATAAGAAGCGTATTAAAACAAATGTTTTTCTGTTGTGCTGGAAAGCCCTTAATGAAATATTATTATTGAGTGCGTTTTTGTTCACCCATCAATGCAGTTGCTGAAGTGGATTCAGAAATTTGGGTAAAGGTCAACCTCAATGGCCTTGTCCCTTTCTGCAAGCACGTTGATCCAATTGAATTTTCAGACAGACCCAGGTGATATTTTCATTTTAATTTGGGTTGTCATCATTGGATGGAGGTATTCCTGGAGGTTTCAGCACATGATATCTGCTCATGTGCTGTCTGGGCATGTGAAGTCTGCAAGCACATTTGCCTTTACTTCATGAAGATAACTTCATGTCTGATATGGTTTTGTGCCAGCAGTTGTTGTGAGAGAAATTCTGAGAATCAGGAGGCCACCCATGAACTCACCAAGAAGGGGAACCCTGAGTGGGGAAGTGGGGATGAGGCAAAAATAAAGATAGGGGAGGGATTCACTTTGAACTAGAGGATGTGAAGAATTTTGATTTAAGCAGTAACGAAAAGAAATTCACTGAAATTGTATCAATCACTAATAGCAATAGTGCTAACATTCAGATTACCCTCATAAACAACAATAATACAACAATCACTGCCAGTCTATCAGTCTGACTGATAGTAATAGGCATGAGTCCCTAATATCCTAATACTAACTTGTAGTATTCCTATAATCTGTTGATATTCACCTTGTAACTCCAGCCAGAATCCAGCTCCATTGCTCAAGTTGCATTCAGGCTCCCCAGTCCATGCAGCATTTAATAGATCCCATTTCTCCTGACCTCTTTACACTCTGTTTTGGACACTATCTCCATATGAGGGTGATGGCTCTGAACTGAAACCTCAATCGGAGCTAATCTGTACTTGGATTTCACACAAGAAATAATCTGACCATTTCCCCTTGACATTCAATGGCATTACCATCACCCATTGTCAACATCCTGGTATTATCATTGACCAGAAATGTAAATGGAACAGCTATCTCAATACCAAAGTATTTATTTAGTTGGTTAGCCATTTATTTGTTTCCAATTATAAATTCCCTGGGCGGAATTCTCCCCAAAAAGTTCAAAGTGTCAAATTTGCATGAAAGCTGACGTAATTCATGTTGGTTTTTTCAGTGGGAGTTCAAATAAGAATCTCCCACACTCTGTGCACTGCAGAGGCCATCAGCATGAATATCATTAAAAACTAGTGGGGACTATTCCCGCCTGGGAGGCTGAAACCAGCGGGCCTCTGGGCATGCGCAGTGGCCCCAAACTGCCAGCCTCCCGTTTGCTGACCAGTTTGATCGCTGGCCAGCCCGGGACTCCCACAATGCTACCACTCCCACACGGGCCAGACCCGACCCCCCCCCCTCTATCCAAGTCTGCCTGCCCAACCCCCCTGCAGTGACGAGCCCACCACACCCTCCCCGGCTGACACCACCCAGCCCGCCCCAATCACTGGCCTCCCTCTTGCCCCCACCGATCCCAATGGCAGAGAGGCAGTAGGACCCCGCACCCTCACCGATTGCCCCCTCAACCCCGCATCCATCAGGCCCCATCGTTAGGCCCTGCCCCCTAGGTCCTGCTCCATTGGCACTGCCCCATGCCCGTTGGGCAGTGCTGGGGGCACATGCTCACACTGCCAGGGTGTCCATGTTCAGGGGGCACTGCTCAAACCCCTGGGGGGCTCCGATTGCCACCCCTTCACTCCAGCGGGGCCGGGCTGCGAGCTCCCCGAAAGTGGGGAACTACTCTAAACCTCGCTGGAATGAAACACTCTGGCAGGGGGGAGAGGCTAGCAAGCCCATAGATTTCTGATTTCCTGCTTTACATGCCCTCTAATTACATTTAAATGAAGATTTAAAAAACTTATCTGTCTTCCCGCCGCTTTCCAGCGCAGATCTGACAGAGCCTAAAATCCAAGCAGCGGGGTAGGAGAATCCCCCCCTCCGCCAGTTTCTGACTGTAAGGGACCTACATTTGTCTCCACCAATCCTTTTCTCTTCAAGCTTTAACAGTCAGCTTTTATGTTCCCTGCGAGTTTACTCTTGCACTGGATCTTCCCCTTCTTTATCAATCCTTTGCCCTCCTTTGCTGAATTCTAAACAGCTCCCAATCCTCAGGTCTGTTGTTTTTTCTGCCCTATTTTAATGCCTCTTCCTTGGATCTAATTCTATGTCTAATTTCCCTTGTAAGCCATGGATTAACTACCTTTCCTGTTTTATTTTTACACCAGACAGAAATGAACAATTGTTGCAGCTCCCCAATGTGCTCTTTGAATGTTTGCCTTTACCTATCCATCGACATCCCTTTAAGTAACGTTTCCCAATCCATCATAGCCAACTCATGGCTCATATCACCATAACTTCCTTTATTTAGATTCAGGATCCTCGTCTCAGAATCAACTACATCATTTTTCATCTTGATGAAGAATTATATTATATTATGGTCGCTCATCCTAAGGGGCCAGGCACAACTAGAGTGCCAATTATTCCTTTCTCATTACACCGTAGCAAGTCTAGGATGGTTTGTTCTCTAGTTGGTTCCTCGATGTATTGGGGCAGAAAGCCATCCCATACACACCCAGGAATTCCTCCTCCATGGTATTGTTACTAATTTGATTTCCCCAATCTATATGTAGATTAAAGTCATCCATAATTACAGATGTTCCTTGATCACATGGATTTCCAATTTCCAGTTTAATGCCATCCCCAACATCACCACTACAGTTTGGGGGTCTATGTACAACCTCCACTCATGTTTTTTGCCCCTTGGAATTTCTCAGCTCTACCCATAAAGTTTCAGCATTGACAGAATTCATTTCCTTCCTCACTATTGCATTAATTTACCTCTAACCAGCAATGTACCTCCACCACCTTTTCTTTTTTGTCTGTGCTTCCTTAGTACCTATTACCCCTGAATGTTCAGTTTCCATCCCTGGTCACCTTGTAGCCATGCCTCTCTAATCCAAATTATATCATGCCCATTTACATCTATTTGCATGATTAATTAATCTACTATTTTATGAATGTCCCGCACATTAAGACACAAAGCCTTAAGGCTTGGCATTTCAACTTTCCTTGTCCCATTAGTTTTCACTGTGGCTGTGTTTGATTCTGGCCCTTAATTTCTCTGCATATCACTTTTCTTATTCCCCTTTCCCTCTTTTGTTTTTATCCTTGTTTACTGCTCCTCTGAATCCTTGCAAAAGTGCCCACCCCCCTGCCATTTTAGTTTAAACCCTTCCCAACCACTCTAGTAAATACTTCCCCTCGGACATCCATCCCAGTCCTGTCCAGATGTAACCCATCCAGTTTGTACAGGTCCCATCTCCCCCAGAACTGATCCCAATGTCCCAGGAATCTAAAACCCTCTCCCTCACACCATCCCTTCAGCCACGTATTCATTGGATATATCCTGCTATTTCTGTTCCTACTCGCATGTGGCGCTGGTAGTAATCCTGAAATCTCTACCTTTAAGGTCCTACTTTTTAAACTTACTTCCAAACTCATTATATTCTGCTTTTAGGACCTCATTCCTTTTTTACTGATGTTGTTTGTACCAATGTGCACCACAACCACTGAGGCATCTGGATGGGTACACGAATAGGGAGAGAGTAGAGGGATATGGACTGAATAATGGCAGAAAGTTTCTTTTTAGTTTAGTTAGGGCATTAAGATCAGCACAGGCTTGAAGGACCGAAGGTTCCTGTGCTGTATTTTCCTTTGTTTTTTATTCCCCTTTGGAATGTCCTGTAGCTGCTCTGAGATATTGACCATTGCACTATGCAGGCAAAATACCATCCTGGAGTCTTGTTTGTGGCCACAGAAAAGCCTATCTATTCCCCTTACAACTGAATCCCCTATAACTATTGCATTCCCGTGCCTTTTACTCTTCCCCTCTTCAGCAGAACCAATTGTGGTGCAATGAATTTAGCACTTGCCGCTTTCCCCTGAGAGACCATTCCCCCAACAACATCAAAAATAGTACATCTGTTTTGCAGAGGAATGTCCACAAAGGATTCCTGCGCTGCCTGTCTATTTCTTTTGCTCTGCCTAGTGGTCACCAATTCCCTTCCTGCCTATAGAGTCTGAGCCTGCAGTGTGACTACCTCTCTATTTGTTCTATCCATGATACTCTCCGCCTTGCAGATACTCCCAGAATCCCCAGCTGCTGCTTCAGTTCCAAACCCAGGCTTTCAGGAGCTGCAGCTGGAGACACTTCCTGCACACATGCTGGCACCAGGCACAGGAAATGTTCCTGGATTCCCATATAGAGCAGGAGAAGCACACCACAACTTTGAGCTCTCCTGCCATGACTTAGCCCTTTAAATGAAATCTTTTGAAAGATATGTACAATCAAATAATATCAATTACTCTAGGGCCCTTCTTCCCTGGTCCTCGTTACTACAGAATATTGCCTCTACAAACTATAAACCACAAAATAAAGGCCTTACAAACTATAAGTGGTAAAAGTAGTAAATACTTATCCATCTGCACTCATCCAATCAGCTGCTTCCATTTATCCTGTGCCATTTTGGATTCCAGACATCACCTCAGGAGTTCCAAACTACAGCACTCAGACATCTGACTGCATTCTTGTGCTGTTTTTAATCTCCCAACTTTCTTTTCACTTGCTCTGTTTTCAATCTCCTGGTTCCACTCTCAGTCTTGCTCTTGCGCTTTTTTATCTTCCCGACTCCGCCCTCTTGTTGTAGAAGACACAGGTTTGTACATAACAGGATGTGCAGTTAGCCACTGTGAACTGAATCTGTCCTTTTTAAAATCAATGAACCCTTTAAAATTCTTTAAGCTCTTATATAATATATAACTCTTTTACCTTTATTGCCCTTCATTATAGCCATCTTTCTTTACATGGATTCTTCCAGTTTCCCAGGAAAGAAAGAAAAGCTTGCCTTTGTATAATGGATGTGATTTTCTGCGCACCCCCCCCCCCCCCCCCGCCCCGGCAGTGAGATTTCCAGCAGCAGGGGTGACTCATCTTTGGCCACTGGCAGTATCTTCCAGTCTGCCAAAGTCTATGGCATTTTGCATGACTCGTCCATCCCGCCACCAGGTAATCCACCTCCAGGCTTGCCTTTGGTGGAGCAGAAGATTCTATTGGTGGGAAGGGCCAGGAAATCCCACCCAACGTCTTTCAGATCTTGGAGCATCTTTAGGTGATATACTGCCAGTGAAGTACTTATGAAGTGTAGTCAATAATCACTGATAATGGGGGACAATTTGATTGCATAGCTCCTCTTCAAAGTAATGGCCTGTGGTATTGTTTGCAACTGGGAATTTGCATAGCCTGCCCAGCACTGAACAAAGTTTTCCCCCTCTGTTTTACTGTTGTTTGTTGATGGATAAATATTGGCCAGGATATCAGCAAGAACTTCAAAGTAGTGCCATGAAATCCTTTACGTTGACCTGAGAGGTCAGACAAGATGTCAGTGAAATGTCTCGCCCAAAAAGCAGCACCCCTGACAGTCAGCACTATCTCAGTACTGCACCGGAACACCAACCTGGATGTATTTTGTTCCTGCTTGTAGTAGTCTGTTTTGCAAAAAAAATATTCAGGACTAGCATTTGTTTCTTAATTTTTTATAAGTCTGTGTTGGCATTGTGTGTGATAGCAGAAATTTAAGGTAAACTCCCCCATTTTTGAGCATGTTTTCGAGCTCCAGCTGCCAATAATGGTGCCTCTGTTTAGAGTGGCACCATCCTGTGAAAGCAAACATCCAAGCCATAGGTAGCAAATGAGTCAGGAGGACTGCCAAACTAAATGTACCAATTATGCACAGACCAGCGCCACTGGGAACAAATGCATGACAACAAAAAAAAATCCTCAGCAAGAATGGTGCCTTTCACAGTACCACAAATTAACCTATGAAGCAAAACACAAATAAATGTCAATGCATATTTAAAAATTAAGACTTTGTGGCACATTTTCAAAGCCATTCCTTTAAGAATGTAATCAGATTTGTGGTTTATTCATGGGCCAACACCATGTGAGTGACTGCAGAGTTCAAAAGAAAAATGTGTCATTCGGAGAGATATGTTTTGCATAATATGTGCACTGAAGTGAGACTTGCACTGGTTCCTAGTTTGATTGTATACACTGCACATCTATGGTTTGTACCCCAACTAATCCATTTATAAAACAAGATTGGATTTATTCTCTATAAGTACTGCTACGTAACGGAGTTTAGCCGCTGGCGACAGAAATAACTCCTTCCACAAAAGAGATAATTTGAAATGGATTTTCTGTGGAAGCTCACAGCAACAACTGGAAGTCAAATTTGATTGCAAATTGTTCACAGCAGCATACCCGTGTTACCCATCTTCGATCAGTCACTTACTCAAAGAGATTTATTACTACTAACTTATAAAATTTAATCTGGGATTGGAGAAAATGCATGTTATTTAACAGGGAGAACAGAGAGGTCACAAGGCTGAACTTAAGTCTCCAGAACAATCCTCCACAATGCAATTAATAAAAGATAAAATCACATTTCAGGTTGTAGTTTTACCTGATTGGTTTACACCATAAAAAAATAACTTTTATAATGAATATTTCTCTGTATCTCACAGCAGTCACCGCAGAGATGAATTTACACTGTCATTCATAATGGTTCTGAAAAGGTGATTAGGTTGATAATAAATCTGCAAAAATTTCATTTTGGCTGAGAGTCCTTGCAGTGAACTTTGCAGCAGACCTGTGCCTGGAGTTCTACCCGTGAATACTCTGCAAAATCTGAATCCATCAGAATTTGCTGGGTCAGCAATATTTGAACATCTGGAGCAGTTCTTATATACTGAGGGCGCACTGTCTCACAGCTGCTTAGGAATTAGAGGGCAGTCTTCAAAAATGCCAAGACTGGCTGAAAAATGCAACAGGAAATAAATTTTTAAAATGGTCACAGAGTTCACTGTTAGCTAGTAATGTCAGCACTGGATGGCTGATATATGATTATGTTTCACTGTATCATGTGGCATAATTATCTGAACAAGTAGATTGAAAGCGGAATAAAAAAGGGTTACAGTTTGTAGGATCCGTTCATTCTTTTAGAATAGACTTGGGCACAACTGGTTTGAAGTAGAAACTTCTTTATTAAGTATCCTTTAGAATTTAGCATTTACAGAAATCGAAAGAGATTACTTAAGAGAGAGAGAGAGAGAGAGAAATAGAGAAAGCAGCAAAAGCCAGCCTGCACTGTGCTGTTCAAAAAACTCAAAACATAGTCTGGATCGAACTGACTAAACATCGATCTGTGTCTACAATATAACCGAATACTTATCTTGTGTCATGAAATTACTGGTACAGACTTTGGGCCCGACTTTACCAACAAATTGCGCCCGTTTCCAGGCGTGAAATCGCGGTAAATTCGGGCGTCAGGCCTTTAACGCGATCTGCACCCGAATCCAAGCAAATCGCGACTTTACCGACACCCGATTCGGGCGCAGACCGGATCCGCGCCCGAATCGGGCGGCCCGACAATTTAAATGCATTAGCATGCATTTAAATCGATTTAATGAGCCGCGCGCCCAACTCTACCACCAAATCCCACTTTACCTTCTTCTGGTCCGTTCCGGATCCGCGCTGTAAGCGACCTACAAAATAAAAATCCGAAGCGGATTTCTATTCTGCAGGGGAACCTCCGAAGCCCTCTCTGCCCTTGTGAAGTCAGTCTGCGGCCACCATCCTTCTCGACCATCCTTCTCAGAGTGCCCTGATATCCAGCCCAGGCCCCCCAGCAGTGGCAATCCCTCCATCCCCTCACCCTGGCAGACGCCCCCACTAACCACCCCGGCAGACCAACCCCCCCCTCCCCTGGAGGCAGATCCCCTCGACGGGAGGCAGATCCCCCCAGCAGAGCACCCCCCCCCCCCCACCCCAGGATCAGACCCCCCCTGGGAGGCAGGCCCCCCTCGGCAGACCACACCCCCAACCTGCCTCGATCGCTGGTCTCCCTCTACCATCCTTCTCCACCATCTTCAGTCCTTCGAGAGCCTGCAGCACCTTCCTGGCCACAGACTTGGAGCCACGGCTAAAGTGACCGGGCTTCACACCGTTCCGCTGGCGTCCGTCGTAGGGGGGGGGCGGGGCGGGCTCAGATGGATCTCTGGTTGGGGGGGGGAGGAGGGACTTCAGGTGGATCTCTGGTTGGGGGGGTCTGCCAAGGGGAGCCTGCCTCCCAGGGGGGGTCTGTATTATTAAACTGGCCAAAAGGTAGGTGTCCTGGGTCATGTGACCTTGCTTCTCCACAAAAACTTCAGAAGGGATATTCATCTAATGTCTGGAATAGGGGGCATAACTCAAAAGACTGAACGCACATATATCACAGCGTGAAAAGCCAGCATTCTTTTAGATGAAATATACAGTCACCATAGACTTTTCTTCAACTGCAGTTATGACTGAAGTGGCCAACATAGGACCAGTTGGAAGAGAGCTGACAGCCTCCAGTGTAAAGTGCAGCAAGACATTTCAGAATCCGGTGAATGGTGAGATTTTTATTTCAGCATCAAAGGCAAAAAAGATAATTTATTGACCAAATTCAGATGTTCCAGATGAGACTCGACGATTTCCAGGCAGCTGGACAGAGATATTGGTACAGGATGGATCAGTGGGAGCACTGACTGACAGACTAGTCCATGGAAATCTTTCGGCACCCACTCATTATCTGTGTTTAACAACACAGATTTGTGGCATGTTGGAAATATTAAAAGTTACTTCTGATCAGCAAGAATGATGCAAATTGCAAATGTAGTTAAATACATGCAGCTGTGTTTATTGCTTCTGAGTGGCTTGCGCAGGAACAGGTTATATTTTTAAACTAACAAATAATTGTCATTCTGAGTGAGAAATTTACTTGCAGGTATGATTTTAAGTCAAGGCATCATTTCTACTCCTCAGATCTATGATCTTACACAGGCACGCTTTTTCAGATTTTTTTCGAACTGCGCATGCGCAGTTCAGAGCTCCGATCGTTCCGGCAGCGCTAAGCCCCGCCCACTGCACGGATCAGACTGGAGCCGGCAAAAAGCGTATGGGCGCGCTGGAAAGAGGATTCCAGGCTCAGATCTGTATTACGCCCAGATTCGGCACTTAGACTCAAAATGGTAAAATCGGGCCCTATGTTTTAGCAGCATAAGCAATTTGCAGCTTCATGAACATGAAAGCTTGTTTACCTTATGAGAAAGTTTGTTTATGCAAAACTTTGCTTGCCTTGTACTTGCAAAGGATGTTGCCAAATTTCTAGGCTGAACCCACAATTCCAAGCTGAGTTTTAAAATGTGGCCAAATTAGCTTAAGTTAGCTTAAAGCATAACGCAATTAGTTACATTAGGCAGAAATACCTTAAAATTAAGCCTTTTAACTGGGCAAACCATACAGAGGATCCCACACAGTTATAAAGAGAGCACACCATAAACCCTCATTGGAACAATTGAGCACATAAGAGAGTAGGAGAAACTGTCAGGTCTCCATGGAAGCTGTAAAGTTGTCTCTACAACTGTGTTCTACAAGCCTTTCAACTAAATATCTGTAGAAGAGTGCAGAGTAACCTCAATGACCTGATCAGCCAAATAAGGTAACACTGGACACTCCCCTTTATTTTGGCCACAAGTATATACTTCACTGTCTAAAATTCAAAGTTGTACAACTGAATTTCCCGTTGAAGGAACATGAGCTACAATGTTTGTAGCCATCCCCATAATACACTTAATTGAGCTTTAAATATGTTTCCTCAAATTGAACAGGATGATAACATCAGTTCACCAATATTACACAGAGGGCAGCTCCTGATTGCTCGGTTTTAACCACATCACTCAGTCCTATTCTAGGATAAACATACATACATTGTGTACATGAAAAACAGGAAATCAGAAGGAGCATCTTGACTTTAAAGAGCTCACGCCCGACAAGGAAAAATACATGAAGCTGTTATCAAGGCATCTACTTTGAATGTGGGAAGTGGCAAGTTCGATGGTACATTGCCAGCACCAGATCAGTCACTGTGCACCTATACCTTCACCATAACAGCCAGAATTCGTCGATCTCGTACACCCACCACCGCTGTCAGCGAGAACAGTGAATTTGGTGCTCAGCCAAATCTCCATTCACTGCAGTGGGACCTGAGAATCCCAGCCACAGGCGAGGTTGGAGAATCCCAGCCAACATCTCTTTGAAACAACATACAGTGCAAACTTCCACACCCTTCTTTGTCTCTATCTCCTTTGCTCCAGATCAATGACAGAAATTGTGCAGAAGTTGAGAAAGAAGGAGGCAAGAATGGGAAAAAGTGCAAATTATTTATCAGGAAAAATAGAAAAGCAGCAAGTCTGTCGCCTCCAGACCAATATTCTACATAACATTTAGTAACAAAAGAGAAAAATCAAAATTCAGATTCGAGTTTTTTTTAAGTGTTTCTGTTACATCACAAGATTGGATGTTGAAAAGGAAAATGAATATAAAGTTAATTCCTGCTGAATAATCAGAATAATGAAGCCATGGGAGATGAAAACGTGAAGCCCACCTATGATTCCTTGAGCCAACACCCTGCTGTGTATTTTTCTGCCACATCCTTCTTGGTTTTAACCCCTGCACCACTTGTTTCACACTCTCAGATCCAGCCCATGGGCAATTAGATTGTAAAGTGGGGATGGGCACTGACTGATCCACCGGCTCTTGAGGAAACTGTAAAATTGAGGAGTGGGTGATCGCATATTTAGCAAAGATTGAGAGGAGGGCTAGTCTTGGCTATTAAGTTGTGGCACTTGGAACCATGGGACTTTGTCTGAAGAGAAGTACATTAAAGAAAAAAAGCATCGAGATATAGGTTCTGACATCAGTCTTCTAGGATGTGGAGCAACTGGCAGATGTTATTGTAGAATCTACAGCTGTCATTAGCAGTAAAATCAGAAAGCTTTTCCATTATAGGCATCAATGAACTTCACTGAAATGCTTGGCTTCTTTAAATTTCAGGGATGTATACTGCAGTCCATCCTTTGCTTCGTTATTAGCTCCCTTGCTCTTTCTGACGTATATTAAATTACCTATTCAGAGGTATACAAGGCATAATTTCAAAGCTTGCAAATGATATGAAATTCAGAGGTGTATTAAACCATGAGTAAGATAGTCTTAAGGGACAGAATTCTGCAGTCTCCTGATAGTGATTTTGCAGGTGGGATGGTGGGGGGGGGGGTCTATAAAGTTCTGCGGGTGACCTTTGCATGCCCTTCTGCGTGCCCCGACCTGTCTGCAATTTTATGAAGGGAGAGGGAGGTCTAGGATAGGCCATCTGCCCTCACCCCAATAAGTGAATTCCTGTCAGGCTGTGACACCTCACAACCCAGCAACATGACACCAGGCCTCTGGAGCACCACCTTCACCTCCGCGACTGAAGTGTATTTCATACCCTGATTTTTCAGGGAATATGTGCTGTCCTTGTTATTTGTAACAAAATGTATCATCTCATACCAATTTTTATTGAATCATTGAAGGTGGCAGGGCAATGTGAGAAGGCTGTTTTAAAAAAATGTAAGAATCCTCGACATTACTAAAGGAGGCACAGACTACAAAGGCAAGAAAATATTAAATCTTTATAAAACAGTGAAAGCCTCAGCTGGAGTACTCAGGACCACACTCTGTGGGATATCAAGCCCCCAGAGATGGTGCAGAGGAGGTTTTCAAGAATGACATCAAGGGTGAGGGACTTCAGTTCTGTGAAGAAACTTAGAGCAGAGAAAGTTAAGGGAAGATTTAACAGAGTTGTTAAAAATGATGAATGGTTTTGATAGAGTGAACAAGCAGAAACTGTTTCCAATGGCAGAAAGGTTGGCAATCAAAGGGCATAGATTTAAGCCAATTAGCAAAAGGACAAGAGGCAACATGTAGAAACATTCCTCAACAAATTTGCTGTGACCTGGAATGAGCTGCTTGAGTGTATGATGGAAGAAGATTGAATTTTAACTCTCAAAAGGTAATTTGATAAATACCCAGAAATTAAGTTAACAGAAAGAGCTGACAGGGGGGAGAGCAAGCGAGCAGAACTAACTGAACAACGCAACCAAGAAGCCAGCACAGATAAAATGAGCTGAATGCCTCTGTCTGTGCTGTAACTTAAAATTACATTGCCCTGTAATTTCCTCGAAGCAGCAATCAAAGGCGGATTGCCACTCTGTACACACTTACCTGAGCTTAAATTGTAAAGTGCATGTGTTGCCTGACCTTCCTGACTCAGGCGGGGTAAGACTGAAGAAGTGAATCATGTCCACGGCTCCAGTGGTGAAGTGTGAAAGGAGCGGAGTGAAGCCAAGGAGGACAAACCCCTTTTTGCTGCACTAGCTGCCACAAAGCAGGAATGGGCCCCATTAAAAGGGAGAAGGTAAATTTTTAAAGTAAGTGAATGAGATGGGGGGGGGGGGGGGGAATCCAGATGTCAGTGGGGGGGATCCAGACATGGGAGGGGTGGAAGATCCAGTATTGACAGTTTGGGGGGCTGTGCTGTGGATGTTCACTCATCTGGGGTTAGGAGTTAGATATTGGCCTCTTTTAAGGGCATGGGTATTCGGATATTGGGATGTGGGGGGTTCTGACATCAGGGGAGGGGGAATGGGGGGGTTTGGGGCGGGTGGGGGCATGGGGCCAGTTCAGGTTGGGGGTGGGGGTCAGGCAGGGGGCCTGGTGGGGATCGTTTGGGTTGAGGGGATGGTTGGACTGGTGTGAGATTGAGCCCCATTAGATTGGGGAGGTCAGGTCAAGCAGAGGTGATGGGAATACTGTAGGTGGTGGGGTGCTTGGTTGAAGATGTGTGGGGGTCCCTTGATGGGTTGGGGATGTCCCATGCAGGACTCAGTCTGTGTGTTTAAACAGTTATTCAGAAGTTAGAGGTGCTTTGTTTCCTTCTAACTCTTTGGGAGTAACTACGAGTGAAAACTGCAGAACCATCTGAAGTTAGCAATTTAAATCACTTTGCCAGGTGGTTTCCAGCAGAAATCAATTGTCCAGGGGAAGTTAGCCCTTCTGAAAAATTGCCAAGTAAACCCTTACCTGGGACTCCCAAAGGGATTTCTAAGTGCAACTTTGAGATACCCCCAAATCCAGCGCTAGGGAACCAAGTGGTCAGAGGCCAATATATGTTGTAGACCTTGAACTAATAAGTGGCCAGAGATCAGTCAGTGCCTTCCCCTGTATGGAAGGAAAGACTAGCTCTGTTGACAGTAGGAGATAAAATAAACAGTACTTCACATATTAGCCTCAAGATCCTGACAGCAGGAACTCAGCTGTTGTTTTTCTTTGGGCTTTGAGGATTTAATAGCTGCCATTACAACAGCCATCCTGCCGATCAGCTGCAGGATGGCTGATCCAAGGTCTGGTGGAATGTGGATTGCAGTGTACAAAATTGTTCAATGTTTATGTCTGTTTGTTGACTGTCCCGTGTGCACTACTGGTCAAACCTGTGTTAGAGAAACAGAAACTAAACTGAAGCAAGAAACTGAGAGAGAAGACATTTTAAAAACACTGTAAATAAAGTTCCCTGCACAGATAGAAGCTGATGTGTCAACATATCTCTGAAGCATAAAACACAACTGTGCTGGCTGACGGCAACATGTAAGAGGCAGCTTGTTCCCAGGAGACTGATATATGTCAGGCCTGCAGCTTTCCCTCAGAGCACCAAGCCAAGGGGACACAGTACGAAACACCAGATTACAGTGCCAAAAAATCCAACCTCCTTTATATTGAGAGGAGAATTACTGACTTGATAAGTTCTGCAGTAAATTCACCACTTTATGACTCCGATGGTGCTCTCAATTAATACTTTATTAAAAGCACATGGCTTGGTTCTGCAATCCCCTGACACTGTTCATCTGCTACTAATTCTTTGTGTGGTCTTTATCCAGGAAATAGGGGAAAGGCCTTGTCACCCACAAGCCATCAGTTGCCATGATTATTCAGTGATTCCCACACTAAAAAAAAACTTTCAACAAATCCTCATTTCCACCAGTATTGGCTGTTCCTAACAACAGCTACATCTTATATTTCTCTCCGCACAACAGTTGCTCATTCTAACACATGGTAAATAGTTGCAAGGTCTCTTGGTGAGCAGATACTGAGAAAGCCCAAATTGCAATTGGAAAGTCAGGCACTTTGGAATTCTCCCCTACCCTTGCTGGCAGATTCAATTTGACGGGAGGCCCAAAAATTGGTTTCACACTGGCGTATATTTCCCACGCCATGGTACCTGTCATGGCGAATTGGAAAACCTGCTGGCGGCCAATGTGAAACAGACTTGCATCCCACTAGTGGGATGGAAGAAGCTCCGACCAGAATTTTGCCCCCATCCCGATTCTCCGCCCGATGGCAATAGGGAAACACACTGGTGCAAAACACATCTGGAACAATGTGGCATGTTGAAGTCAAGACTCACCTAAACAATATGGTAAAAGAAAATTACTGCGGAGGCTGGAATCTGAAAGAAAAACAGAAAATGCTGGACAATCTCAGCAGGTCTGACAGCATCTGGAGAGAGAGAATGGAGCTAACATTTCAAGCAAACGTTAACTCTTTTCTTTCTCTACAGATGCTGTCAGACCTGCTGAGATTTTCCAGCATTTTCTGTTTTTGTCTCATCTTAACAATGCCTGGGGCTGCCTCAAGTGTTTAGAATGGAGACTGCCAGTAACCAAAGCAGTAGGTGGCAGGAGCATCTAAAGGGGGATCTTCCAGAGTCAGTGCCATCAAAGAGGTCCATCTTTTAGCCTCAGAGTGCTCCCGGAGATCCTCTTCATCTTCAGGAGGTCCACCTTCTTTCTCAAACGGTGGGTCAGTGATGTTGGGCACCTTTTCAATACGGTGCCCAGATACGATGGCGGACTACATGCCATCAGGCCTGCCTTGCCACGAAATACGGCACAAAATACCCAATTACCTAATTAATGAGGTTGGGACTGGAAGATACGGGCTGAAAATCTCCCGTCTCGCCCGCCACAGGAATTGTACACAGAACATTTGGCAAACCATTTAAAGGTCCGTTGAACTCAGGCAGGAATTTCCAGTCTTGTGGCACGCGCGGTTGGAGAACCCCACCCATGGTATGTTTTCCCTTCAGCCTCTGCAGTGGGAAACACTCCATGTTCCCAACCCTGCCATAGGACTTAATTCCTTGATAAGATAATTTCACCCTTTGCTGCTGTCCCAATGTACCAACCACTGAAGTGAGTTGCCCCAATTTTACACCCTAGGATGTTAAAACAGTGGTGAAAAAATGTGGGGTGTTTTTGTTTTATAAAGTCAGAAATAGATGCATAAAATTTGAGGGAAAGTGAACATTTGTTATTTGATAAACAAAATGATGTTTTTTTTTGTTTATATGTAAATCTCTGATCTCTGTGGTGAAAACCTGTTTGAAGTAATGAGCAGTAATTAATTTCCACTTAACAAAGACATAGGAAAGCTCTGTACCGTAACCACCTAGTGACTGCAAACAATCTGTCTAAAGTAGTTTTCATGCCAAAGTAGTGAGAAACGGACAATGTTGGATCTACAACATATAAAAGCAACAAGTCTGCATAAAATCATTCTTACCTTTAAATTCTGTTTGGGATCAAAACAGGGATAAAATACTTCTACAGTTAATGATTCAAATACCAAGACAGAAAATGGATGGATTTGAACTAGAAAGGCACCAGTAATCAAGTAATTAAGTATTTTGGAAGTGCAATGCCAGGGATTGGATCATTGTGCCATTGACACTGATCAGCAGGGGCACAGATGATGTCCTGGGTTCAGGTGAAAGAAAAGGTAGTCAGAGTTGCCTACGGGTAAAAGGAAGCCTTTAAGTTTCAGTGTGCCAGTGTATTCAAGGGCTAATGAATTAAAAATGACTGCACAAAGTACAACTTTCACTTTAATTAATTCTGCCAGGGGTTTGAAATATATGGTTGGTTAATAAAACTAGGCTAGTAAAAATTGAAAATTACATAAACATGCATCAATAAAGTCGATCAGTACGACTTTAAGTAGCATTCAAGTTATACAAAGTCAAGTCCACCAACAATGCCCAGTATGAATCAAATGCTAATTGTTTCAAAGCAGGTCAGGTCTGAATGTCCTGTGCTCTCAGGGCTTAGATTAGGATTTTTTAATGTCCAGTAGCAAAGAAGAGTATTTTGTGATTGTTTAGAATAGCATTTTCAAATAAATATTGCTTTATCAATAACAATACTTTTTTGATTTGATTTATTATTGTCACATGTATTAACATACAGTGAAAAGTATTGTTTCTTGCGCGCTATACAGACAAAACATAGAGAAGGACATGAGAGAGTGCAGAATGTAGTGTTATAGCCATAGCAAGGGTGTAGAGAAAGATCAACTTAATGCAAGGTAAGTCCATTCAAAAGTCTGACCGCAGCAGGGAAGAAGCTGTTCTTGAGTCAGTTGGTACATGACCTCAGACTTTTGTATCTTTTTCCCGACAGAAAAAGATGAAAGAGAGAATGTTCGGGGTGTGTGGGGTCCTTAATTATGCTGGCTGCTTTGTCGAGGCAGCAGGAAGTGTAAACAGAGTGAATGGATGGGAGGTTGGTTTGCGTGATGGATTGGGCTACATTCACAACCTTTGGTAGTGCTTGCGGTCTTGGGCAGAGCAGGAGCCATACCAAGCTGTGGTACAACCAGAAATAATGCTTTCTATGGTGCATCTGTAAAAGTTGGTGAGAGTTGTAGCTGAAATGCCAAATTTCCTTAGTCTTCTGAGAAAGTAGAGGCGCTCGTGGGCTTTCTTAACTATAGTGTTGGCATGGGGCGACCAGGACAGGTTGTTGGTGATCTGGACACCCAAAAACCTGAAGCCCTCGACCCTTTCTACTGCATGTCAAAAAGAACACTGTCTATTAATTATACTCCCATAGAATTTTTGGTTAGAAGTCAATATTGTATGTGATCTCAGCTGGTAATTGAATCTATTATGGAGATTATAAAGTTTTAATTAGTCAATGGATCACGCATAACAATTGCAATTCATGAAGGTTTATGAAGGAAAAGTTTTCACTGCACAGCCAATAGACACTTGTTTTCATTGCTATCTTTGTAATCTAATAACATTGGGAGAATATCTTGATGAGAATGTTTCTAATGCAATCAGCTTAATTTCACAAACAACCATAGCAAAGCAATTCAATTGTATTAGCAAGAGCTCTACAAAAATTGAGACTCACAGTTAATACTAATTAGATTTATTGGTTTCCAACCTCAGTACCTCTCTTTTACTGCAGTGCAATTCTTAATAATTACAAGTAGCATGACCCCAAATTAAAATACAATATGCTTGTGATATTAATATTGCTTGATATTAATCCCTGACTCTTCATTTTAAATTTGGAAATTTCTAAATGTAAACAATTCCAATTAATGATTTCTATTATCACTAAATACCCAACCAGTCTAAAAGAGTTTTCTGTTTCCAATTGTTCCAATTTATAACTGTTTGGAATTATTTCCAAGGACAGATGTAGATCTTAGAGTGTCTCAGCTGATACTTTGGAAAATTCCCGATTCTGTTCATCCGACTCAGGAGAACGTGCCCGCAATGTTCTGGTTTTCAATCTGGGAATAGTGGGGCAGGGTGTTAATGGAAGTAGGACCCATCACCCCTGGAAAGAGTTTTGGAGGCAGCCACGGGGCTGCTGGGCGTGGAAGAGGGCCGTCTGAAATACCCGCCTCTGTACTTAAGGACTTGTACGGAAAAGAATAAAACACAAAGCAGCAGTCTATCTCCCTCATTCCTCACCCCCCACATGCTCCATCCATGCCACCTCATGCCCCCCAGCCATCCCTATGGCCACTCATACCCTCCATGCAACCTAAGCTCCTCTACCCACCACCATGGCTGTTTTACCCCTATGCCAACATATTGTCAGCTTATACAAAACCATACCCGCCACCCTATCCTTTTCTCTTACATTTGGCATGAAAACTCACCCATGGGCAGACTATGATGAGATGAAATCAAATAAAGTTCCAAGTGTTTATTTTTTATTTTAAAACACTTTCATCCATAAAACCCATTCAATAGATTTAAATTCCTTCAATGACTTAATTTGTCATAAAAACAAGCATTTGTATTAATATCCTCACATCAAAGATGTTATATTCACTGTAGCTTTCAATCAAACTGTGAACTGACAGGCACCCCACTGTGCCAATAATATATTGTGGAATCAGTCATGCAGCACAAATTCGAGAATGATAACCCCCTGACTTATGTCAAAATACAGAGTGAAACTGCAAGCACTGATTGTTTTGAACTGGCAACTTAAATCTTTATAAAAGGGCAGGAAATTTAAATGCCTTGAAAGCTTGATAATTCCACAGAACCTTTCCACTTTTCTCAATTTAGTTCTTCTAGTACTTGTTTACTGTAGTTTCAGTTTCCTTAGGAAAATGTGTTGTTTTAATTCAAGCAGAGAAAAGGATCTGATAAAAATGTTCAAAATTATGAAGTGTTTTCTTTAGGCAAATGAGATAAGCAATTCAAATTGCTCAGTGAGTCAATAACTTGGAGGCACAATTTTAAGATTATCACCAGAAGAATGGGATAAATTCTCTCTGTGGTTTTGCCCCTTCCTTTCTCTGCAATCTTCTGCGGTCCCACAGCTCTCTGAGATATAGAATCATAGAACCCTACATTGCAGTAGGAGACTGTTCAGCCCATCAAGTCTGCACCAACCACAATTCCAGCCAGGCCCTATCCCCATAACTCAATGCATTTACCCTAGCTAGTCCCTCTAATACTAAGGGGCAATTTATCATGGCCAATCTTGATCAATTGGGCCAGTGGGCTGACGAATGGCAGATGGAGTTTAATTTAGATAAATGTGAGGTGATGCATTTTGGTAGATCGAACCAGGGCAGGACTTACTCAGTTAATGGTAGGACGTTGGGAAGTGTTACAGAACAAAGAGTTCTAGGGGTACAGGTTCATAGCTCCTTGAAAGTGGCGTCAAAGGTTGACTGTGTAATGAAGAAGGCATTCAGCATGCTTGGTTTCATTGGTCAGAACATTGAATACAGGAGTTGAGATGTCTTGTTGAAGTTGTACAAGACATTGGCAAGGCCACACTTGGAATAGTGTGTACAGTTCTGGTCACCCTATTATAGAAAGGATATTATCAAACTAGAAAGAATGCAGAAAAGATTTACTGGGATGCTATCGGGACTTGACGGTGTGAGTTATAAGGAGAGGCTGGTTAGACTGGGACTTTTTTCTCTGGAGTGTAGGAGGCTGAGGGGTGATCTTATAGAGGTCTATAAAATAATGAGGGGCATAGATCAGCTAGATAGTCAATATCTTTTCCCAAAGGTAGGCGAGTCTAAAATTAGAGGGCATAGGTTTAAGGTGAGAGGGGAGAGATACAAAAGTGTCCAGAGGGGCAATTTTTTCACTTAGAGGGTGGTGAGTGTCTGGAACAAGCTGCCAGGAGTAGTGGTATAGGCGGGTAGAATTTTGTCTTTTAAAAAGCATTTAGACAGTTATATGGGTAAGATGGGTATAGAGGGATATGGGCCAAACGTGGGCAATTGGGACTAGCTTCATGGTTAAAAATAAAGGCGCGACATAGACAAGTTGGGCCGTAGGGCCTGTTTCCAAGCAATAAACCTCTATGACTCTAATCCACCTAATCTGCACATCTTTGGACAGTGAGAGGAAACCGGAGCACCCGAAGGAAACCCACGCAGACATGGGGAGAATGTGCAGACTCCAGACAGACAGTGACCCTAGGCCAGAATTGAACCGGGGTCCCTGGCGCTGTGAGGCAGCAACGCTAGCCACTGTGCCGCAATCATCTAATTTCTTACTTCTTACGTATCCTCAATTTTAATTGCTGCCTCATTGGTGGCTGCACCTTCAGCTGCCTTGGGCTTAAGCTCTGGAATTCCTTCCCTAAAACTTTCCACTTTTAAGATATTCCTGAAAACCTACCCCATTGTCAAAGCTATTGGCCAACTGTCCCATTGTTGTCTAATGTGGCTCAATGAAGTTTATTTATTAGTGTCAGAAGTAGGCTTACATTAACATGGCAATGAAGTTACTGTGAAAATCCCCAATATCCAACTTTGTTTCATAATGCTCCTGCGAAACACTGTTATAATATTCTGTTATAATACAAGTTATTGTTGGAGAGGTTACTAGTATTTTTAAAATATATCCAAACATTGAGACATAAATTTCATGGAATCAGAGGTTGAACATAAGGTTGAAAAATAAATGGCTATTGGCAGAGGAATGGAACTAAACGAGTAGATTTTTGCAGAGGCAGTGGTAAACGTCTATGACTGGAATTGCCTTAATCTGTAAATAACTGCAAATATGGAGTATAGGAAAGGTAAAGGTAACATATTGCCATATTGACTGTGAATGATGGAAAGGATGTTGGGAAAAACCTGGCAATGTTAATAACAGATTATAGGAAATGAGATCTCTTGATGAAAAGACTGGGAGATGATAAGTATAAATGAAGTGTACACTGTGATATTATGCACTGTGACTTTAACTCAGAATTCAGACCACATAGGGAATCAACGTTCTGAGTGCACATGTCATCTATGAGTGAAAACTGTAATTGTCACATTAATTCCAACAGCTAGGACAGCCTTTGCCACAAAAGAAACATAAATTTCAGACTTAGACCTGCAGTTACTTTAATAAGACATGGAAATATTACTTTTTTTCAAATCTTTCCGTATTATTTTATATTATAATTCTTATTCATTATGGAAGAAGTAATCAGTGATTTTAGAGGTGCTATGAAGGAGATTTTTTTTAAACAAAGATATTACATGATCATGTTCAGCTATAAAATTCTGTTCAGTTAGGAGAGTACACAATCAATAGCACTTTTTTCACAAAATTCAGAATAATGACTTTGGCGAAACTGACAAGCAATTAGGTGTCAATAGCAACAATTTGGAATGACATACACAGGTCAACCAGTCCAATCTTTTGCTGTGAAAATTACTCTTCACCTCCTGGCAACATAATTTAACTTCTGCCTTCTTATTTAATGGAAAAATAATTTATCCAGATTTCATGTGATACCTCTCATAGTAAAAACTCCTGCACACACCAAGAAATGCAAAATGCAGTGTGGTTATAATTACTTTTTGATTAAAATTATAATGCGTTTGCTTGCTACAGGACACACAATGGAGGAAGGTTTCCCTCTGTGTACAATGCGTAGCAAAAGATGGTAAGCCACTTTTAAAGAGCTCATTCGTGATTTTGCTACAGATAATGCAGGGGGAAGTCAGTCACATATCTATTTCCATTATTCCCCAAAGGGAAAAACACAAGTAAAGATCGATAAAAAGAAAACTATGTATGTTTACTTACTATGAATATTCCATAATTTTGTCACCTACTCAGTTTCTGTTACACCCTTCTTTTGATTTTCTTTTTGTCAACACCTGAGGTTCATTGCAAGTCCACCATAGGTGCATAATGATCTTTTCAACTAGTTTACATCTATGACTCAAGCTCATTTTTGGATCAATAGCATTCTACTTACCCTATTACCCTTGAGTCCCATCAGCTCTCATTTTTTTAATGATAATTTTAAGTTTACGCTCTCTAGTTTCCAAATTGGCAACCTGCGGTTACACTTTCTCAAATTGCCTCATGATTTTCAACAGATCTATCAAACCTACTTTTAACCTTCTCTGTTCTAATGAAAGAATTGGTTCCTTTAAACTTCCCTTGTAAAGATAGCTTCTTGGCATTGATGTAATTTTGGTCAATATCTTTTGAACCCCCTCTAATCTTTACTATTCTTTCTAAAGTGGCGTGGTCGGATATGGCCAATGGCTGCAACATCTCTCATCTGTGAAGTGATTTAAGCGAGATTTTTGATTCTGATCAGCATTCAGTAATGTTTGATGAAAGTGAACTTTCCTGATCATTGAATGAGGATGATATTGGTGCTCAGCTATGGTGTCCTCTGACACCTGATGGCCTGTTAATATTTACTGCCAAAATTCAAAAGAGTGGCCACCTGGATGTAATACTGAAGAGTAACTCCGACCATCAACCAGATCCCAGCAAGGGAGTCAATATCACGTGTACACAAGGGAAAATAAGCAGGGAAAAGATTAGATTGTCTGATAGTAACCTTTGGCATCAATGTTTCTCATTTGTTTAAGCAGTGAAGATGGTATGTGTTTGAATTAATCATTTGAGTAGTTACAGAACATGGCACTGTAACGAATCTGCCTACTTTTTACAGACTCAGATCTGAATTTAAGTAAATCATATTTATGTAACAAGAACTTTGTTTATATAGAAGAAAGATCTGTGAAAAATGGAAACAAGTCTAATATATGGAAATGTATTTCTCTTCCAAGCATTGCTTGGGAATTCTGGCAAGTTTTTTTTTTGCATGAAACAGTTTAGAGGAAGAAATGGACCAGAGGGACAAATTCTTCATGTGAAACTGTCCAATTAATCAAAAGGATTTCATTGAACCCAGTAAGTGTTTTTCTATCTAGCTAGTAAAGTTAAAATGTAAACAATTTTTAAAAATGTTTCCAAGCCTTAGCTATCACTGTTTCCACTAAAGTTTTTAGATGCTTTAAATGATGAAATCCCACAGCTGCTCTGTCCTTGAAGAAAAGCACAGATGGAGGTATTGAGTATTGAAAATCATTTCCAGCAGAGGTCGTGCATTTGCCCTGTGAATCGCTTGGAAAAGTTGAGGAAAATAGCAAACAGAGTTCCTTATCCTGAAAGCAACATGGGCTTGTGGGAAATGGGGATTTTGGGTGGATGGCTTTTCCATATGGATTCCCCTCCTATATGGCAGTGAACTGGTGGTACAGCGGCACAGTGGCACATTGGCACAGTGGTTAGCACTGCTGCCTCACAGCGCCAGGGACCCGGGTTCAATTTCAGGCTTGGGTCACTGTCTGTGTGGAGTTTGCACATTCTCCCTGTGTCTACATGGGTTTCCTCCGGGTGCTCCGGTTTCCTCCCACAGTCCAAAGATGTGCGGGTTCGGTGAATTGGCCATGCTAAATTGCCCCTTAGTGTCAGGGGGACTAGCTAGGGGACAGGGTTATGGGGACAGGGCCAGGGTGGGATTGTGGTCAGTGCAGACTCAATGGGCTGAATGGCCTCCTTCTGCACTGTAGGATTCTATGATTTCTATGATCTGACAGGGAGGATTGCATTCTCAGACTACATTGGAAATTACAGTCAAAAAACTGTGATTACCCCAGAGTTTCCACACTCTGCTTTCCAAATGTTCCAAAATATTTCAGAGAAAAGTAAATGAACCAATGAAGCTGAGATGGGGCAGTTGAAAAATGAAAATGGGGTTTTTGACAGACTAATCTGGTAAATTCTAACAACCAGCTAAGCTGTTCCAGTATAGTGACAACACTGGTGACAACTGCCAATGTGGAGGATTGCCCAGGTATGTCTTGTCTAAAAAGTACAAGACAATCCTAAACAAATTGTTGTCCCATCATCTTCTCTGAATCACTTGGAAAGTGACATAAGGTGTTATTGATTGCACCATCTAGCGGAACCTATGCACAAATAACCTGTTCGCTGATTCTCAGTTTGGATTCTATTGGGACCATCTATCTCCAGACCTCATTACCACTTTAGTCCAGGCATGGATAAAGGAACTGAATTCCAGAGGGGAGGCGAAAGCAATTGCAAGCTTCACATTAAGGCAGCATTTGAGAGAGTGACATCAAGAAGCCCCAGTAAAATTGAGGTCAATGGGGATGAAAAAGAGGGGAGCTCTCCACTAACAGCACTGTGTGTGTACCTACACCACATGGGCTGCAGCAGTTCAAGAAGATGGATCACAAGTATCTTGTCTAGGGCAATTAGGGAGGGGAAATAAATGTTGGTGTTGCCAACATTGTCCACACTCCATGAATAACAAAAGCCTGCCTTTCTTTATACTGCAACATTCAGGGAAGCACTCCCTGCACATGTGCAGGTACAGTGTTATTGTCAGTCTGTTTAAAATGAGTGATTTTTGGGGTCGGACAGAGAGAGGACATGTCCCCTTTTCTTCGTGCTCTGCCATTTTTCTTTCGGCTCACGTCCAACCCTTGTTGCTCCCTGTGCTGCCTTGCCCTTATCTTGTGGCTTGTTGCCTTCTTACCTCCTGATGTGTTGAAGTGCGGCTCAGCTTTCTATTACTGAATTATGCATTTTCTTGCAAGCTGGTGTCTTATAACTGTCGCCTTTAAACAAAATCAGTTAATGAAAAAAAATGCAACTTCTCAAAAGGCAAATTATTTTAACAGTTGGGTTCTTCTAATAACAAAAATAGATAGTTGTTGCCTCCAGCAGACAAATCCTCTGGGTGAGAGCTAGTCTTGAAAACTAAAACCAAATGCTCTTACCTGTGGAGTTTCCCCATTGATGAAAATCAATTTTAAAAAAATACTTTGAATAAAATATTTGAGGAAAAAAATCATCACCCAGTGTGGGGCTTGAAATCATGATCCTGGGATTAAGAATCCCATTATCTACATGAGAATAGTGGTAACATTAAAAATTTACAAACCATCTCTATTCTGAGAATGCTCTTTCGGGAAAACATAGCTGTATAACAAAATATCGGTAGAATAAACTTCTCTCGAAAGGCCACAAAATGTAACATTATCATTAGGATTCTCAGTAAAGCAGGATGAGGAATTTACATTCCATGCCACTTTAACTGAGGAAAGGCACCTATCAATATAACCATTTATTTTACACCTCCAATCACTGGCTGTGATTGGACAGAGTATCTTAGTCAGATATCTGTTGGCAAAATATTAGTAGTTTCACGTCTGTAACTGGTGATGAACTTGGGAACTTCATACAAGAAGCACAAAGTATATTCAGTTTGGTAGAGTTTTTTTCCTGATATACTGCGACCAAGCCTCCTGCTTTTTCCATAGTGAATGTGCTTGATATAACTTGATATGTGATTAAATATTAGGCTTCCAGAATTTGAAGTTGTGATGCCTGGAGCAATGCCGCTCCTAATTAATTAGGCATATAGTTAATTCACATGTTTCATGTAGTGTTAGCCAAAATTAGAAGAATTTTTAACCCATACTGTTAGAAGTACTAATTAACTTTGTCTCTGATTGAAGTCCCCATCACTAACGTTAGGCTGACTGTCCTGTAATTAAAAGCTTTGTTACTTGTTTTTTTGAATAGAAAATGTAACATTTGCAATCCTTCAGTTTTCTTACACCACTCCCATATCCAAGACGAATTAGAAGCTTATGACCTATATATTCCATCCTGTCTTCTCTCAGCAACAACTCACACTTCTCACCCCCCACACAGACTCCAGCCATGCCAACCCATGCCACCTTATGCCATTCCCAACCCCTGCAGCCCCACATACTTTCCATGCCAAGGTATATCCCTCTACCTACCTTGGGGACCCCTCATATCCTCTGTATCAACCTATGTTCCTCTAATGAAACATGGCCTCTCATACCCTTAATGCCAACTTATGCTCCTCTGCCCACCTTCATGACCCTTTATATTCCCATTGCCAACATCATGCCAACCTACCACTATTTTCCCTTACACCCACCATGCCTATTCAACTAGTGTTCAGCTTGGGCAGACATCAGAAACCATGTTGAGATTTTTAAAAATTCTAAGTATCGACTGCAAACTGTGGCTGAATTCTCCAGCTGTTCACGCTCTACCACCGCTGCCAGTGAGAATGGGGTATTTGGCGTTGAGCCAAATCTCCGTTCACTGCAGTGGTACCAGAGAATTGCAGCTGTAGACAGGTTCAAAGAATCAGGCCCTATGGTTAAAAATACAGTCATTCATTAAAAAAAACATTTGTTACATTTACATTCCTTCAACTAAATAATCCCTTATAAAAACATATTTCATTCAGGTGCTTAGTCCCTAATAAAAAATGACATTTCATTCAATTGCTTCATCCTTTATTAAATGAAACATTTGGAGTACGAGGCCCATAGCAAAGATCTTATAACCATTTGGAGCGTCAGTCAAACTGAACTGACAGGCACCCTGCTGTGATAATGACTAGATAGTGAGATCAGTCATGCAGCACAAATCATATAATGATCAGCCTCAGACTTGTGTCAACTGAGCCCTATCTCTCCCTAGTTACTCTTTTGCCCTTTACGTATTTGTATGATTTTTAAGAAGTTTTAAGTATCCCAATCTAACCAGTAGTTTGTGAAATACACTTCAAAATTTGTATAATACAGTGGCAACTCCAAGAAAGGATCTGTGTATGTGCCAGTAGCTGCAGTGTGGACTGAATGTGCAATGTGCATGTATAACTGGTCCTGATACCTTTCTTCTCAGAGACAGAAGTTACAGTGGTTTCCTAAATGCTGCCCTACTGAAACATACTCCACTTCCTGCATTACATTTTCCAGAGCTAGATCCATCACCATTTCCTTCCTTGTGGGATTGGAGACATACTGAACAAGATCATTGGCCGGAATTCTCTGGTCTCGCACACACCGCTTTCACTGCCTGTGAGAATGGGGAATTTGGCGCTCAGCCAAATCTCCGGTCACTGCAGCGGGACTGGAGAATCCCAACTGCAAGCAATATTGGAGAATTCTGGCCATTCTGTTGTACACATTTCTAGCATCTTTTCCCCTCTTTGTTCTTTAGGTTGTTATTTGTTATTTTACCAGCTTGTTAGGATTCTTGAAGTCCCTTCTGTTGTGATTCCCTACTAATTTTAAAATCAATTTTATTTATTCTTTCATGGGATGTGGCCATCACTGAAAATATCAGCATTTGTTGCCTATCCTTAATGCCTAGAACTGAGTGGCTTGATGGACCATATCGGAGGGCAGTTATGAGTTAACCACATTGTTGGGTCTGGAATCACGTGTTGGCCAGACCAGGTAAGAATGGCAGATTTCCTTCCCGAAAGGACATGAGTGAATCAGATGGGTTTTTACAAAAACTGGTGATAGATTTCTGGTCAACATAGCTGAGAGTAGATTTTAAATCCAGATTGCTGCTGCCATAAACTTTACAGTTAGTATTTTATGTTAAAAATACATTGAAGCCATATCTGTGAAGAATGTTCTTGAACATGATGCATCTGTTTATGTATTAATGCTTAAATATTCAACAATCAAAGAACAAAGAAAATTACAGCACAGGACCATGCCCTTCAGCCCTCCAAGCATGCACCGACCATGCTGCCCATCTGAACTAAAACCCTCTACCCTTCTTCCGGGGACCATATCCCTCTATTCCCATCCTGTTCATGTCTTTGTCCAGATGCCCCTTAAAACTCACTAATGTATCTGCTTCCACTACCTCCCCCGGTAGTGAGTTCCAGGCACCCACCACCCTCTGTAAAAAACTTGCCTCGCACATCTTTAAACCTTGCCCCTCGCACCTTAAACCGATCAGAACATGTATGAGTTTTAATTGTAGATAAAATATTAAACAGGCACACACTTTTAGTTTGGGTTTGTGTCAGAGGCAAAAAAGAGTGGAGTAGATTTTAATTGGCTGTGCCATGCCTTGCCTGACAACCCCAGGGAAAATCTGCCACCCTGTTCAGCTCCCAATCTGACTGGCAGCACTTTTTCATTACCTTTACAAAGAGGGCCCAGAGACCTAGGTGGGAGACTCATTTAGAATGTATGTCTTGGTCCTTTGACATCAATAAGGTACCCATGCCAGTTTTGGGCACAAAATTACTGAGTGGCAGACCCACCCATCAGTGATGGACAGTGCAGGCAGGCAGGGAGGGATAATTAAAGGAACAATCTCCAGCCTAGTACCAAATGTCAGCAATCTTCTGTGATTTATTTTCCTGCCTACTTTGAGAATTGAGAGAGTTAATTGCATACTATATTACTCCAGAGTTCCTTTAGAAAACACCAGGGATGGGGCCTGGGAGTTATCCTGGTCACGCAGAGAAAAGGGAGGAAATGCCACCAATGCCTCTACTTTCTCAGAAGACTAAGGAAATTTGGCATGTCAGCTACGACTCTCACCAACTTTTACAGATGCACCATAGAAAGCATTCTGTCTGGTTGTATCACAGCTTGGTATGGCTCCTGCACTGTCCAAGACTGTAAGAAACTCCAAAGGGTCGTGACTGAAGCCCAGTCCACTAAGCAAACCAGCCTCACATCCATTGATTCTGTCCACACTTCCCAATGCCTCGGCAAAGCAGCCAGCATAATTAAGGATCCCACGCACTCCGGACATTCTCTCTTCCACCTTCCTTCGGGAAAAAGATACAAAAGTCTGAGGTCACGTACCAACCGACTCAAGAACAGCTTCTTCCCTGCTGCTGTCAGACTTTTGAATGGACTTATCTTGCATTAAGTTGATCTTTCTCTATACCCTAGCTATGACTGTAACATTACATTCTGCACTCTCTCATTTCCTTCTCTATGAATGGTATGTTTTGTCTGTATAGCGTGCAAGAAAAAATACTTTTCACTGTATGTTAATACGTGTGACAATAATAAATCAAATCAAATCAAATCAGAAGGGGAACAGCAAAGATTAAATGAAGCCATTGATAGCACCACAGTGGTGGATGCTGTCCAGACATTCTTACCTGGCTCAGCAGACCCGAGTTACTTATCTGCAGCTTTCAGAATAGTAATACATTAGGATCCTGCAGTTCTGCAGAAAAATGGGCACAGATCCATGCAGTCTTTCTCAGGAAGATCTACACCAATATTTCCACTTGGGTGTTCTTTATCTGTGGCTGTGGAAGTAATTTTAATTATTATGCTTCAGGCTCATTTCAAGCTGCAACCAGAGACAAGTGCCACTTCAGTCTGTAGCTTGTGATTGTTTTAAAGAGATCATGTGTGTTATTTTCAAGGTAAATGACTGCAACAATGCCTCGAGTCAACAGTGTAGAGTTCTCGGGGGTTATTATGATCAAATAGTGAAAGCTGGTACGAAATGGAGGCAGTGCTAATAGACTAGCCCATATGAAAATCTAGATTCAGTGCACAATTTTTAAGAGTTTATTTATTAGTGTCACAAGTAGGCTTACATTAACACTGCAATGAGGTTACTGTGAAAATCCCATAGGTCTTATCTAGTGATTACCATCATCTGAACTTATCCAGATGTGCTAAACAGACACTTGTAATTTCAACACTCAAATGTTGATAAGACAATTTCCATGGAGCAGTATATATGTGTTGCTTTCACCCACTTCCATTGAAAGTGTGGAGTGTTCTGGCTGGCACATAGTGGCATATTTAAGGATAGTTCAGGGGCATAAGAGGACGCATACAATCTCTGATGTAGCACGTAAGGTCCTGCTAGAGGTTCAGAGGAGTGAGTACCCACAGTGAGGGTTGTATGGAGAAGAAGTTCACCTCATCCTCCTATCCCGCTCTCCTGAAACAGCTGATGTGACTCTGGTCTTATATTCTCTTCCTATTCTTCATCTGACTCAGTGGAATTCCCCCTCCCCCACTTCCTCAGTCCATGATCCTGTTTTTCCTGGTGACTCCTATAGGATGACCAACAGGTGGAGCAGCACAGCACTTAGTCTTTTTAGGTGGTGTCCTCAGAAAGTTTTCTTGAAGGGGTGGAAGTCCTTTCTCCTGATAAATTTGTCTGGGCAGTGACTGAGTGCCTTATTGAGCACATATTTGCGATCAATGATGCCCTGCACTTGGAGGTTTCCAGTGATGGTGGCAATATATAATGCCCTCTGCCACCATGAGGTTGTGTCTGTCATGAAGTGAATGTATTGTTCAGCTTTGGCAAAGAGGACATCAGTGATCTGTGATATCCTGTGCTGTGCTGCTGCGTACAACTAAGCTCTGCAGCTGGTCCTTGGAGTGAGAAAAATCAACAAAGTTCAAAGCCACTTTGATAGCTATTATAAGGGCATGGCGAGCAGTGCTGGAGATGTGGGGTGACAGTTGTCTGTGATCATCTGCCTGGAGAGTCGTAGTCTCCTCCAGCACTGGATCTCGGTAATCTGCAGACAGATTTGTCTTCAGCGGTAGACCCTGAGCGAATGGCCTCTGTTGCCTTCCTGATCTTTCCTCTCCTGCTGCTTGAACTTCCACCTTTCCTGCAGAGGATGTTCCCTCTCATTGCCACTGGATCCAAAAGACGATAGACACAACCTCCATTGCCAGCTGCAGCCTTCATTCTGGGCAGATGGCTACCCAATTGACTTAGGCAGTCCCCTGCTCTTCTGCATGCGATATATACCTTAGGTGGAGGCAGTGAGGTGAGTGATGTGGATCCTGTTGAGTGCCCGGTTACTGGGAAAAACTCTCCCTGCCACCTCTGCAACACCAAGGGCACCTTTGTCCCAAATGTTGAGTCTCCTGGTGCCCCTCTGAAGCTCTTATGGAGCCACCTCCCAAGATCCAGGAATTTCAGAGGCTGAGTATAATAAATAAGGTAAATGAGTGTAAAGTAATAGTTATAATACAATTGGAACAAGTGTCATTACAACAGGTTTTACAGTGAATACGATTTTATTGTTCTATCATGGCATTTTCACCAAAGCAATTTAACGGAGGCAATTTATTTTATGGTCATGTAAATCCTTGGAAATGACCCTGCTTCAGTTGTCATTTTATATCACCAATAATCATTTTACATTTAACACATAGCTGATGCTACGCATGGAAGGAATTAATGACGAGGGACTAATATCATTAGTCTTTGTTCCATAGCTTCTGGAAACATATCAGCAGCTGGATATCATTTCTTTTGATTCCTACCCAGGAAGAATTTTTTCAGTAATTCACATATCGTTTAACAGGAATTACTGGTGATATTAGTCACTTTGGAGGGGAAAGACTAATAATAGGCCATTGAAATATTTATTATTTAACAATCAATAACAAGATACACTATGAGCAGTATTCATGGGTCCCAAAGAATGGGAAACATGGTGTGCGGTAATCTTAATTTGGTAGGAGTTAAAATATACTTTTCCTGGTATCAGGAAGTGTGCGGGAAATTCAGTTGGCAGTGGTCCCTGGTACTTTGAGACAGCAGTGCTAACCACCATGCTGCCCATTCATGATCATAAATCTTCTTGCAGTCTTTAACTGCTAACCCAGGGATTAATTTTTTTGTCAGCATTGGGAGTTCAGTGCAAAGGTATTTGCCTATCAGGAGCACTGATGAGGCCAATCTACAATGTAAATGGGGTGGACCTGTATTCACACTAAGATAAAAACAAAATACTGCAGAAACAGTTCTGACAAAGGGTCATCCTGTCTCAAATCATTGGCTCTATTCTCTCTCCACAGATGCTGTCAGACCTGCTGAGATTTTCCAGCATTTTCAGTTTTGGATCTGTATTAAATCACTGTTGGGATATTTTGATTCTTTTCAAAAGGATTTTAATGGCGTGGATGCTTCTTTCCGTCTTACCATTTGATTATGGATATATCGGGGAACTGGTAAGATATTGAAGCTGTAACTGAGGGCAAATTGAGCGAAGTAGTCATTTGCGAAGTATAGGGGTGTTATCGGACACCACAGCTCCAGCAACATTTCATTCAACAACCTAACGGCTCCTTCTATGTGTAATTGCTTCACCTTGATCCATCAGGAGAAACAATCAACCACGATGAGGATGGGCCTGCTACTAAACACAAATAAGTTCATTGCCAACTGTGCCCATGGTCTGATAGGGAACTCTGTGGGGATAAGCGGCTCTCTCCCAGGACAGTGTGCAATGCATATATTTGGCAGTTTCAGATCATTTCATCAATTGCCTTTATATTGCCAGTCACTATAGTGCAGTAACTGGCTTATTCTCCACTCTTTGTAATGCATTCAAGAACATTCTCTCTGACACCTCTCATGACTTTAATTGCTGGATGGCCTATCTGTTTCATACGATTGCCACAAATTAAAAACTTGGTGGATGACAACAAAATAGAATGAAAGTCAATATGAGGAGGACAGCAACAAATTACAGTGAACTTGAAGAAGGGGTAAATAACTAGTTAAGTTTAACACAGTTAAATGTGAGGCAATATAATTGGATAGGAAGAATAGGAAGGTCAATTGTTACTTGGAAGGTGCAAATCCAGTTCATGTAATGGAGCAATGGGATCTCAGAATACAAATACAACAATCACTAAATGTTGTGCCACAGGTTAGCAAGGCCATAACAAAAGCGGACCAAGGACTGGGCTTTATTTTTAGAGGGACATTGAAAAATAGAGAAGCTGTGCTAAATCTGTATCAAATCTTGGTTAGATCACACTTACAGTATGTGGGCAATTCTGGTCATTATATTGTGAAAAGGATATTGAAGCATTGGAGAGGGTGTAGAACAAAGAATAAAGAACAGTACAGCATAGGAAACAGGCCCTTCGGCCCTCCAAGCCTGTGCCGCTCCTTGGTCCAACTAGACCAATCATTTGTATCCCTCCATTCCCAGGCTGCTCATGTGACTATCCAGGTAAGTTTTAAACGATGTCAGCGTGTCTGCCTCCACCACCCTACTTGCCAGCGCATTCCAGGCCCCCACCACCCTCTGTGTAAAAAACATACCTCTAATATCTGAGTTATACTTCGCCCCTCTCACCTTGAGCCCGTGACCCCTCGTGAACATCACTTCTGATCTGGGAAAAAGCTTCCCACCGTTCACCCTATCTATCCCCTTCATAATCTTGTACACCTCTATTAGATCTCCCCTCATTCTCCGTCTTTCCAGGGAGAACAACCCCAGTTTACCCAATCTCTCCTCAAATTGCCACCCTTGTAGAGGCAATTTACAAGGGTATTACCAGAGCTGTGTGCGTATATGTGCCATGAAATGGTCAATAGTTTGGGTCACTTATCTCTTGGAAAGAGAAGTTGAGGTCTTTACAATATGAAATGTTTTGATAGAGAGAGAATGGTTTCTCTTGTGGGGAAGAACTAGAGGTTATCAATGTCAGATAGTCAGCAAGAAATCCAAGAGGGAATTCAGAAGAAACTTCTTTTGAATATCAAGATTTTTTTAAATCAAGAAATGTTTTTAGAAATATATGAGAGAAGAATTTCCACAGGGGTTTCTCAGATCTCCTCAGTTAATTTCAGCAGAAGGTCAGTTGAAACCCCAGTGAAATGGCATAAATGCTATTTCCACTGAAGCTGGTGAAATATCAAGATAACCTGCTTATCCCGTGAACATTTTTAAATGAGGAATGCTGAAGCATTTGGTAGAAAATCTTTCTCCTCAGCTTTCTCTCCCATTTAAGAATATAACCAGAACCTTTTACACTTCAAGACAAATTTCAGTGGCACCACAGCCCAATTCTTCAGGATGGGTCTGCTGACTAGATTCCACAGTTAAATCTATCCAGGCAGCCAACAGATTGAAGTCTGAATCTGTTAAAATACTGAATCTATTAAAATGTGCCATGGGCTGCATGAAATCAGCTTCGAGCTATTGGACTCACATTAAAGATCTGATGTGGAGATGCCGGCGTTGGACTGGGGTGGGCACGGTAAGAAGTCTCACAACACTACGTTAAAGTCCAACGGTGCTTTCGGAGCACTGTTCCTTCATCAGGTGAGTGGCGAGTTGGGTTCAAAACAAGGCATATATAGATAACCTGATGAAGGGGCAGCGCTCCGAAAGCTCGTGCTACCAGATAAACCTGTTGGACTTTAACCTAGTGTTGTGAGACTTCTTACTGTGGTCATATTAAAGCTACAATAGATGCAAGTTACTGTTCTTATCTGCTAAACTTGACTTAAGATCATCTGCATCATCACCTGACTAAAGTACCATCAGAATGTTGACTCAGTTTGACAGATAGTAAATGAAAAGATATTGAGGAAGATAACCAAAGGATTTCTCAAAGAAACGGGTCTTTAAAGCAGAAAGAGAGTATTTTTCCCCCTTTATTCGTTCACAGGATATGAGTTGCTAGCAAGACCTGTTGCTCATCCCTAATTTCCTTTGAAACTGAAGGGCTTGCTAGGCTAATTCAGGGCAGTTAAGTGTCAATCACATGTCATGGGTGTGAAGTTTCATATAGACCAGACTGGGTATGGATGGCAGATTTCCTTCCCTGAAGGACAATAGTGAACCAGATTGTAATAATTGATGATGGTTGTCATGGTCACCATTACTGAGACCAGCTTTCTAATTCCAGAACGTTTTATTAATTGAGCTTAAATTCCACCAACTGAATTTGAACCCATGCCTGCAGAGCATTAGCCCAGGCCTCTGGGTTACTAATCCAGTGACATTAGCACCACACCACCATTTCCCCCCTAACCCCCAACCATAGAGAGGTACACAGATGTAGGAAGAGAATTCCAAAGCTTATGACTGAGGGAACAGAAGGTGCGATCACCAGTGGTGCAGTGATTAAAGTCACAGATGCACAAGAATGCAGAATTGGAGGAGCACAGATATCTCGGAGAGTTGTACAGCCGGAGGAGATGAGGAGGATGTAATGAATCGTCAAGGACAGTGTACATGACCAGAGGCCTATAAAGATCTGAAGCTTTCCTTCAAAATTTGTACAGGAAGTCAGGATCAATAGGATTGATGAAGTGGCATCACTACCCAGAGGGAAAAACTGAGTAATTGTGTTTATTTCTTGCCTGCTCACTGACAAGACATTTTGTGTGCCAAAAACTTGGACAAACACAATAAAAGTTGCAAACTGGAGCCCAGATTTTCACTCTTAGGTGGGTACGCAGAGATGGGAAAAATCCCTTTAAAAATGGTAGCCTGAGGTTCCAATTTTACTTCTGGGTGTGGGCTAGATTAGAAGTCGGGCCCTCCACCTCCGTAATGAGTGCAGAGACTGCCAGGTATGGAGGTGCGCTGGGTGGAAGGCCTGCCTCTGTGCACTGGTACATTGTTGAATTCTATTAAAAATGATTAAAATGAAAAACAGTCCTCCAACCCTCAACACACATATGCCATCTCATGGCCCCACCAGCCCCAAGGCCTCTTATATCCCATTTATCAACTTAGTGCTAACTCATGCCAACCTACACACCACACTTTGCCCTTAATCCCTCCATGCTAACTCACCTAGAATCCTCCATGGGTAAACCTCAGGAACCAAACATACTGATATAAGGTAAAGTTCTGAGTCTATTGATTAAGTCATTATTTCAACAAAAGAAAACTCCCATTGATAAAAATTCATTCAATGCATAGAAATTCCTTCAGCTGATTTCTTATAAAAGCATATTTCTATTCTATAACAACTTAGAGCTGTCAGTCAAATAGCTCATTCAACAGGCTCCAGACTGTGATAATGACAGTTAGTAAAATCAGTCAATGTAGCACAAATTGTATAATGATAAGCCTCAGGTTTATATCAAGTACAGCAGTGTTAAACGTATTGACAGCTTTGTCAGTTGCAATGAGTTTTGGCAGCTCTTTGATAGATTTGACAATTCTTTGACAGTTTGACAGTCTTCAACAACATTGACAATTCTCTGACAGATTGATAGTTCTTTGACAGCTTAGTAGTTCACAACCTTGGTAGTTCTCTGACAGCTTGATAGCTCTGGAAGTTCATGGATACCTAGATAGTTTTTTGACAACTTTGACAGCTTTGAAAGTTGTTTGACAGCCTGTATGTCATGGCAAAAATCTGGGCCTGTATGTCCAATACAAGAGAAGATCAAATCATTGCCCTTTAACATTGGATAGCATTACCATCACTGAATCCCCTACTATCAACATCCTGGGGTTACCATTGACCAGAAACTGAACTGAACAAGACATATAAATGTGGTGGCTACTAAGCAGATCAAAGGCTAGAACCTGCAATGAGTAACTCACTTTCTGACCCCCTAAAACCTGTCCACCATCTATAAGGCACAAGTTGGGAGTGTAATGGAATAATTTCCACTTGCATCGATGAATGCAATTCCAACAACACACAAGAAGCTCAACGCCATGCAGGACAAAGCAGCCCATTTGGTTCCTACCCCTTCCACAAACATTAAATCTCTCCACTCGCACCGAACAGTGGCAGCAGTGTGTACCATCTACAAGATGCACTGCAGAAACTCATCAAGGTTACAAGAACCTTCCAAACCATGACCACCGACATCTAGGAAGACAAGAGCAACAGATACCGGAGAACAGCACCACCTGCAGCAGTTCAAGAAGGTAACTCACCAGCACCTTCTTAATGGCAACTGGGGATGGGCAATAAATGCTGGCCTAGTCTGTGACACCCACATCGCATAAATGAATAATTTTTAAAAATTGAATAAAAGCCAAATACTATGGATGCTGGAAATCTAAAATGTTAGATTTGAGTGTCGTAACACATGAATGCAAATCACAGTGAACTAGCTTTACTAACCCTCATTATGCATCATGCACATCTTGCAGTTCACAACTTTGAAAAACATTATTGCCAATAAGCCTTTATTACGTAATCATTCCTTACAATGGATAATGGGCAACATGTTGGCACAGTGGTTAGCACTGCTGCCTCACAGTGCCAGGGACCTGGGTTTGATTCCCGGCTTGGGTCACTGTGCGGAGTCTGCATGCTCTCCCTGTTTCTGTGTGGGTTCCCTCCGGGTGCTCCGGTTTCCTCTCACAGGCCCAAAGACGTACTGGTTATGTGCATTGGCCATGCTAAATTCTCCCTCAATGTACTCGGGCGCCAGAGTGTGGCGACTAGGGGATTTTCACAGTAACTTCATTGTAGTATTAATGTAAGCCTACTTGTGGCACTAATAAAATCAACTTTATGTAATACTCTCAAATACTCTAGTGTTAATGGTTAAAAAATCTGGCTTTGCATGCAGCTCACTTGATCAGCAGCAGCAAGTTGAATGTATTGAATGTGTATCATTTAATGAGTATCAACGGGTTCCCCCTGAAGCAAAGTTCAAAACAACAACCCCACAGAAAAATGTTTAAAAAGTATCCAGCAACAAATATTGGTGTTCTAGTCACCTTAGGCAATGATAACAAAAAACAAGATCTGAATTAAAAATAGAAATTGTGGGAAAAATTCAGCAGGATTAGTAGCATTTGTGGAGAGAGAACAAATAGAGTTGAGATAGGAAGAAGGTTGTTTGTATTTACTGACACTGCAAATGCAGAAAATGCACTCAGCACACATGCAGTCACACTGCCTGTGATGTTACTGCCTGCATCAAATAGGACCGTCCAACATTGAGTAGTGTAAAGATATTTTTAAAAGTGCAACACCAATAAAATGTTTTTTAAATGTTTCTTCAATGTGCAGAGCCTTATGTGCTGTGTGATTTCTGTCTGACAGTTGCAATGTCCTAACTATATTTTAGTTCCTGGCTTTGCTGGATGAACCAAGCTCAGAGCAAATTGAAGGTTTCTCTTCCTACTGTGCTGAGAAAAGCTGGAACGGGCAACTTGTTTTCAATTTTGTCCACTTGTACAAAGTACTAAAAATGCTTTCCAAAGGAATTCCATGATACATTTTCTTCATCAAAAGGACCCATGGCTCCTAATTGACCCATCCTTTCTCTTACAGGCACTAGTGACTCGAGACCGCTCAATAGTTTTTGTTACTATTTTCCCAGTAGTCCGCATTTTACCATGGAGATTACTGACTTGATGTATTTTGTTTTCAAATGACCTCAGCCATACAACAAAGCATCCCTTCTTTTCAAGTATGCCAGATACTACCTGGAATCTCACCCTTTTCTGAGCGGAACCACCAGCCCCCCCCCCCCACCCCCCACCCCCCCCCCCCCACCCCCCCACCCCCCCACCCCCCCCCACCCCCCACCCCCCCCCACCCCCCCCCCCCCACCCCCCCACCCCCCCCACCCCCCCCCACCCCCCCACCCCCCCCCCACCCCCCACCCCCCACCCCCACCCTACCCCGCCGCCCCCCCCTGCCCTTTTAAAAACACAGAGAGCTTCCACACTTTTTTAACTGCGTAGTGAATCTCCCACTCTGCCGCTACACACTGCAACATGTGCGCGGACCCTATAGCATAGAGGAGTCTACCCAATTTTGTTTTTCTGGTAAGAAACACAATATTTATTTTTGTAATTTTTTTTCTTACTTGGTCTTCCATCACTGACACTTCATTATTTAATCCTATTGTTGATTTCCCCCCAGCCTTCCAATATTTGAAGTGCAAGAACCCATAATGTTCTTTCTTCTACTTAAGATCTTTGCTCAATGTCCTCAGTGAAACTCATTGCCAATTTTCTTTTTGTAGCATCCTAACTATATTAGGGGTTTTAAACAAAAAGAAAAGGTGCGGTTTGCACACATAGATTCGAAGTAACGCGCAACAGATTTAATGAAAGAAATGTTCTCTGCACAGAACAGAAAATGAAACTAAGACAGAAGCCTGTGAAACACTCCAATGACCTCATGATCGAGACATGTGACCTGCTCTTAAAGCAATCATGCAATCACTTAAATATGTAGCAACAACCTAATATTATGGTTAAATATTGCAGTTTTCACAAAATATAGAACCCCAAAACAAGTTACAATCTGGGACTGTAATTAATAAAATTGTAGTTTGACATCACCACCATGCTTGCCACCTTGCTTGCAGCCTCACTAACCCTTCCGTTCCCAACCCCTCACTACCCTGTCCCTTCGCTGTCTTCCACTCACTGCCCTTCTCCCTCACTGTCTTCCACTCACTGCCCTGCTCCCTCACTATTGTCCTCTCACTGCCTTGCTCACTCAGTATCTCCATCTCACTATCTCCCTCTCACTGCCCTGCTCCCTCATTGGCTACAACTCTGTGCGAATGAAACAGTGAGGGCTCGGTAGAGGAGTAATGAGTGAGTGAGGCAGAGAACAAAGAAGTGAGCGTGGCAGCGCGGTGTACAGAAATGAGATCAGGCAGTTGGAGCAACTGTGCATGCGCTGGTGGACTGAGTGAATTTTCAACCACAGTTTGGTGTCAGGAGATATAGGGGAGAATTTTACCGTCCCATCCGCCGCGGGATTCGGAGCAGGTGAGGGGCGGACCATAGAAAGTTCTGTTGATCTCGGGTGGGATTTTCCAGTTTCGGGGCGAGTGTGAGCAGAAAATCCCCCCCCCCCCGCCATAGAATAGGAAAAAAATCAGTTCAGGTGGCAGGAACAAGCTAATACAGTAGGTTTGCCAAGGAAGCCGTGTTTGTGGATGATAGGAAGAAGTTAGAAGCAAGCTGTCCAGAGCGAGGGAATAATGAGGTTGTTTGGAGGCCATGGATAGCAGATTGTCTTTTTGTTCCTTTTTTGTTGCAGATTTTGGTTTTAACTAATTTTTTTTTTACACACAGGAATGCTGGCTGCCCAATTTGAGGCCTGGGAAATTCAATTTAGTTGAGTCTAGTGTGGATTGCCAAATGATTGAAAATCTAGAAAAATCTGAAAATGCCTCAAAAGGTCTGGCAGCACCTGTAGAGAACGCGTCAGTGAGCTTAAATAGTGAATATTCATTGATAGCCTATTCCCAGAAATGTAGACAGGGAACTGAAGGAAGAGAACCCATAATTTGACCAAATGCTGCTGAGAGAAGGGAGGAAATCTGGAAGCAAGATGACTGAAATCTTCTAGTTCGGGACTAGGAGAGAAAATGACACAGATAGAGTCTTTGATATACAGGAAAAGAGTTGAGGGATGGGCCTGATTAGGACTGGAACAAGGAATGCTCTACATATCCCATAAAAAGGCAGGCATGGCTAGGACCCATGTGGAGCCAGTGAGTGGAATTAAAGTAGTGACCAACATGTTTAGCCAGCCAGAGGAGAGTGGCGGTTGATTGAGGCTGGTTGGGCCCCTGTCAAGGAAGAAATGGAGAGTTCTTTCCTGCCCTATCATAGGCCTTCTCATTTGTTTAATTTCTCCAATCCTCCCTCCTTTCACTCGCTTAATACCCATTTATATTACTAACTTTTCCTAGTTTTGATGAAAGGTTATCAAATTAACCCTGTTTCTCTCCTTACAGATGCTGCCTGACCTGTCGAGTCCAACATTTTCCATTTTTAATTTCAAATTTCTGATATCTGCAGTATTTTGCTTCTGTATTGTAAATCTGTTCTGCTTTCGCACCGAACAGGTAGGGTAAGGCTTGAGAGAGCCAGCAAGGCTGGTTCCAATGAGAGATCAGGGCAGTATCTTTAAAGCGAGCTCCGATCTGCACTAAAAGAAACTCCCCCCACCCCATCCTCCATTGGATATGGGGAACTCCCCCAACAAGAATTGGGGCAAATCCCCCATCCCTCTGCAGGTATCAGAGTGCCCCCCCTTCCACAAGCATTGGGGTGTTCCCACCCCCACAAGAATCAGGGTGACCCCCCTCCATAAGCATTGAACCCCCTCCCAACACACATGAGAGGAACGCCCCAAAGAGACTCTGCAGAGTGACCCATGGTGACCATCAAACGATTATCGATTGTCAGAAAAAGTCCATCTGGTTCACTAATGCCCTTTAGGGAAGGAAATCTGCTATCCTTACTCACTCTGGTCTACATGTGCCTCAGACCCACAGCAATGTATTTGAGTCTCATCTGCCCTCTGTGGCATGTCACTCAGTTCAAGGGCAATTAAGGATGGACAACAAATGCTGGCCGTGCCAACAATGACCACTTCCCAAGAAAGAATAAAGAAAAAAATGTACACCAACAGGGAGGAGTACTTGTTCATCAGGAAGGAAGTTGCAATACTTGAACTGGCAGCATTGAATCATTATATTCCTACAGTGCAAAAGGAGGCCATTCTGCCCATCGAATTTGCACCAATTCTCCGACAGAGCATCCTAACCTGGCCCTCCCCTCTACCATATCCCCAAGACCCCACATATTTAGCCTGCTGATCCCCCTAACTTATAAATCTTTGGACACTAAGGGACAATTTAGCATGGCCAATCCACCTAACCTGCACATCTTTGGACTGTGGGAGGAAACTGGAGCACCCGGATGATGTAGACAGGGGGAGAACGTGCAGATTCAGTACAGACAGTGACCCAAGACTGGAATTAAACCCGGGCACTGTGAGGCAGCAGTGCTAACTATTGTGCCGTAAGAAGTCTCACAACACCAGGTTAAAGTCCAACAGGTTTATTTGGTAGCAAACACCATAAGCTTTCGGAGCGCTGCTCCTTCGTCAGATGGAGTGGTCTCTGTTCTCCAACAGTGCACAGACACAGAAATCAAGTTACAGAATACTAATTAGAATGCAAATCTCTACAGCCAGCCAGGTCTTAAAAGGTACAGATAATGTGGTTGGAGGGAACATTAAACACAGGTTAAAGAGATGTGTATTGTCTCCAGACAGAACAGCTGGTGAGATTATGCAAGACCAGGGGCGAGCTGTGGGGGTTACTGATAATGTGACATAAATCCAACATCCCGGTTTAGGCCGTCCTCATGTGTGCGGAACTTGGCTATCAGTTTCTGCTCAGTGACTCTGCGCTGTCGTGTGTCGTGAAGGCCGCCTTGGAGAACGCTTACCTGAAGATCCAAGGCTGAATGCCCGTGACTGCTGAAGTGCTCCCCCACAGGAAGAGAACAGTCTTGCCTGGAGATTGTCGAGCGGTGTTCATTCATCCGTTGTCGTAGCGTCTGCATGGCCTCCCCAATGTACCATGCCTCGGGACATCCTTTCCCGCAGCGTACCCGGCAGACAACGTTGGCCGAGTTGCAAGAGTATGTACCGTGTACCTGGTAGATGGTGTTCTCACGTGAGATGATGGCATCCGTGTCGATGATCCGGCACGTCTTGCAGAGGTTGCTGTGGCAGGGTTGTGTGGTGTCATGGTCACTGTTCTCCTGAAGGCTGGGTAGTTTGCTGCGGACAATGGTCTGTTTGAGGTTGCGTGGTTGTTTGAAGGCAAGAAGTGGGGGCGTGGGGATGGCCTTGGCGAGATGCTCGTCCTCATCAATGACATGTTGAAGGCTCCGGAGGAGATGCCGTAGCTTCTCCGCTCCGGGGAAGTACTGGACGACGAAGAGTACTCTGTCCATCGTGTCCCGTGTTTGTCTTCTGAGGAGGTCGGTGCGGTTTTTCGCCGCAGCGTGTCGGAACTGTTGATCGATGAGTCGAGTGCCATATCCTGTTCTTATGAGGGCATCTTTCAGCGTCCGGAGGCGTCCGCTGCGATCCTCCTCATCCGAGCAGATCCTGTGTATTCGGAGGGCTTGTCCGTAGGGGATGGCTTCTTTTACGTGTTTAGGGTGGAAGCTGGAGAAGTGGAGCATCATGAGGTCATCCGTGGGCTTGCGGTATAGTGAGGTGCTGAGGCGACCGTCCTTAATGGAGATGCGTGTGTCCAAGAATGCAACCGATTCCGGAGAGTACTCCATGGTGAGTCTGATGGTGGGATGGAACTTGTTGATGTCATCATATAGTTGTTTCAGTGATTGCTCACCATGACTCCAAAGGAAGAAAATGTCATCGATGTATCTAGTGTATAGCATCGGTTGAAGGTCCTGTGCGGTGAAGAAGTCTTGTTCGAACCTGTGCATGAAGATGTTGGCATATTGAGGTGCGAATTTTGTCCCCATGGCTGTTCCGTGTGTCTGGATGAAGAACTGGTTGTTGAAGGTGAAGATATCGTGGTCCAGGATGAAGCGGATGAGTTGTAAAATTGCATCTGGAAACTGGCAGTTGACGGCATTGAGTACTGAGGCCGTTGCAGCAATGCCATCATCGTGGGGGATGCTGGTGTAGAGTGCCGAGACATCCATTGTGACGAGGAGTGCTCCTGGTTCAACTGCTCCATGTGTGTTGAGTTTCTGTAGGAAGTCCGTAGTGTCGCGACAAAAGCTGGGGGTTCTTTGTACAATGGGTTTCAAGATGCCCTCGACGTAGCCGGAGAGGTTCTCGCACAGGGTTCCATTTCCTGAAACGATGGGACGGCCAGGTGTGTTCACCTTGTGTATTTTTGGGAGGCAGTAGAGATCTCCAACGCGTGGAGTATGTGGGATGAGAGCACGGAGGGTGCTCTGAAGGTCCGGATCAAAGGTTTTGATCAAAGTGTTGAGTTGACGGGTGTGTTCTTTGGTTGGATCTGTGGGTAACTGTCTGTAGTGTTCCTCGTTGTTCAGCTGTCGGTACACTTCTTTGCAGTAATCCGTTCTGTTCAGTATGACGAAGGCCCCTCCTTTGTCTGCTGGTTTGATGACAATGTTGCGGTTGGTCTTGAGAGCGTGGATGGCGTTGCGTTGTGCTGGGGTGATGTTCGGTGCTGTCTTGTGAGTGCGGCTGATGAATTTGGTGTTGACGCACCTCATGATGGCTTGGGCATACATGTCAAGTCGAGGGCAGCGGCCTTCCGGAGGAGTCCAATTTGACTCTTTCCTCTTCGGTTGCACTGCGGATCTCTCTGTCTGCTGTTCCGGTTCATTAGCTGTCTCATTGTGTTCGCTGTTGGCCTCTTGGGGTTTGTGGAAGAACTCCCGCAACCTCATTCGCCTGATGAATTCCTCTGTGTCCGCTGCGAGACTGATGGGGTCTATTTTGGTAGTGGGGCAAAAGTTGAGCCCTCGGCTGAGAACTTCGATTTCATCTGGCTGAAGTGTGTAGTCCGATAAGTTGACAATGGACTTTCCTACAGTGGTACTGTTTTCTACTGTGTTACCGGGGGAGGCTTGGCTGCTGCTGGTGGTGATGCCGAGTTTCTCAGGTTTCCTGTTCTTGGTGTGCATGTAGATGGTGTAGTTCCTTTGTCTCGTCTGCTTGGCAGAGTTTCGCAGCAGGTCTGCGTCCTGAGCGCTAGTTGAGACTATGGATTCGATCTTGGTTTCCAGGCTGCAGCGTTTGCTGTACAGCTGGTGTATGAGGTGTTTGAGGAGGGTGAGAGAGGTGCGACGGCAAAGTCTCTCAGCGTAGTCTGTGTTAAAGGTTGACCTGAGTGGGTTCGTGATCCGTAGTCCTTACGGTATCTTGTCTGCTTTCTTGCATGTTTGTAGAAACTTGATGTCTGTGTCGATATGCGCGATCTTCTTGGAGATCCTCTCCACTTGGAGCCCTGGTCTTGCATAATCTCACCAGCTGTTCTGTCTGGAGACAATACACATCTCTTTAACCTGTGTTTAATGTTCCCTCCAACCACATTATCTGTACCTTTTAAGACCTGGCTGGCTGTAGAGATTTGCATTCTAATTAGTATTCTGTAACTTGATTTCTGTGTCTGTGCACTGTTGGAGAACAGAGACCACTCCATCTGACGAAGGAGCAGCACTCCGAAAGCTTATGGTGTTTGCTACCAAATAAACCTGTTGGACTTTAACCTGGTGTTGTGAGACTTCTTACTGTGCTTACCCCAGTCCAACGCCGGCATCTCCACATCATAACTATTGTGCCACCAGGGGGAGTGATATAGTTATGGTGTGTGGCTTGGTCTGCTGCCCTTGTCCTCTAGGTGGCAGAGATTGCAGTTTGTCAAAGTGGATGTTGAAGGAGCCTTGGTGAGTTGTGGCAATACAACTTGTAAATAGTACACACTGATGCCACTGTACATCAGTGATGAAGGAAATGAATGTTTAAGGTAGTGGATGGGGAGCTGATCAAGCCAACTCTTTTGTTCTGGATTGTGTCAAATTTCATCAATGTTTTTGGAGTCTGATCCATCCGGGCAAGTGGAGAGTATTCCTCATACTCCCGACTTGTGCTTAGGTGGATGGCAGCCTTTAGGAAGTCAGCAGGTGAGTTACTCTCCAAAGAATTCCCAGCCTCTGACCTGTTCTTGTAACCAAAGTTTTATTTGGCTGATCCAATTTAGTTTCTGATCAATGGTAACCCAAGATGTTGTGGTGTTGTCCTGCACAATTTTGGCACCTTATTTTGAGCTGCTGCTCTTTCCCTAACAGAACCAAGATTGATCCACTAGCTTGATGGTAGAGTGTGGGATAAGTCAGTTCATGAGGTTAAATTGTAGTGGAATACCATTCTGCTAGTTGATGATATACTTCATGGATAACCGGTTTTGAGCTATTCGAACTGCTCCAAATCTATCCCATCTAACAAGCTTTGTGCCCTCATTGCAAAGGCAGGGCTTTATCTCCACAAGGTCATTCCTTTCAATACAATAATGGACATATGCATCTGCACCCAGTAAACCTGTGCAGGTGCTGAGGGACTTGGGTGTTTAGATCTTTGAAGTTGGCAGGACAGGTGGAGAGAGCAGTTAATAAAGCATATAGTATTCTGGGCTTTACTAATGAGGGCATAGAGCACAAGAGCAAAGAGATTATGCTGAACTTATAGAAGACACTAGTTAGACATCAGGTGGAATATTGTGTACATTTCTGGGTGACTCACAATAGGAAGGACGTGAATGCACTGGAGAGCGTGCAGAAGAGATTTACAACAATGGTCCCAATGATGAAAAACTTCAGTTATGAGGATAGATTGGAGAGATTGGGACTGTTCTCCTTGGAGAGAAGGCTGAGAGGGAATTTGATAGAAATGTTCAAAATCATGATGATTGGACAGAATAGACAGGGAGAAACTGTTGCCGCTGTAAAAGGATCAAGAGAACACAGATCAACAGTGATTTGCAAAAGAAGCAAATGTGATGCAAGAATTTTTTTTTACCCAAGTGGTTCGGGTCTGGAATACAAGGCCTGGAATTGTGGTAGGGGAAGGTTCAATCAAGGCATTGAATAGAAACAATGTGCAGGGATTTGGAGAAAAAGCAAGGGAATGACACTAATTTTGATTATTCACTCGTGGGACATGGGCGTCACTGGCTGGTCAGCATATATTGCCCATTTCTAGTTGCCCTTGAGAAGGTGCTGGTGAGCTGCCTTCTTGAAATGCTGATACAACTGAATGGCTTGCTAGGCCATTTCAGAGGGTAGTTGAGAGTCAGGTCAGGTAAGGACAGCAGATTTCCTTCCCTAAAGGATATTAATGAACTAGATGTGTTTTTCCAACAATCGACAATGGTTTCATGGTCATCAATAGATTCTTAATTCCAGAGTTTTTTTATTGAATTCAAATTCCACCATCTGCTGCGGTGGGATTCGAACCCAGGTCCTCAGAACATTAACTGAGTTTCTGGATTAATAGTCTAGCAAGGCCATTGCCTCCCTGATAATAATGTTTGTTTGGAGGACCGGTGCAGACATGATGGGCTGAATGACCTCATTCCGCACCATAACAATGCTATAATTCTGTAACTCTAGCTGAGGTTAAGTAGTTTTTTTGCTCATGTTTCACTGTCAGAAGCTCAATCCGGCAAATATGTTATTCATGACTCACCAGCTCAGTCAATTGTGATGGCACCAAGCCTATCTTAGTGATAGGCATTGAAGTTCACTACCCCACCATCCTTTCCCACCTGCCAGAGTATATTCTGTGTCTGTGCTGCTCTCAGAGCTTATTCCAGGTGGTGGAATACTGGTTCATCAATTGAAGGAGGGATGTAGGTGCTAACCAGCAGGAGGTTTCCTTATCCATGTTTGACCTGATTTCAAGGAACATCATGCAGACTAGCATCAATTCAGAGTACTCCCATGTCCACTTTCTCCTGACTGTAACCTCTGTGCTACTGCTTCTTCTTGTTAGGCAATCTGTGAGGATCAAGGATGACTTGCTCAATCCAGGTTTGATGAGTTCTGAGATGGCTGATAACTCCAATGCATGATATGCACACTCTGCCACATGTGGGGTAGGTGAAGTGTCCAGTTGTTTGGAAGTATGTGCACTCTTCCGGATGTCTTGACTTCACCTATGTCCTCCTGACTAACTTGTTCGGCATTTGTTTCCTTCCCGTTTCAACGTTCACAAGTCTGGGACTCCCATAAGTCAACAGGGATGTTTGATCTCTTCCAAGCATTACCACTGTCCTGGAAATCTGGGATAAATAGGGAGTTCACTAATACAATTCAGTTCCAAGTCGAGTAGCTGCTTCGGGAATCTATTGTCGGATCCCAGAATGATGCCCAAGCAGGGTAGATGGTTTTGTGTGATTCGTATCTCAATGCTGGTCGTGTTGATTTGGGAGAGGACACTGATGTCAGACCACCTTTCTTGGCACCGGATTTGTGGGATAATGTCCCATCACCTATGGTGAGTCTGCCCTGCTGGTTGGACAGCACAATCCGAGGAACGTGATGGAGGAATTTAGGATATAGGTTAAAAGGTGTCATCAATGTGTTTGGCTATGTCAAGTTGTTGCTTGACTAGTCAGTGGGACAGATCTCCCAGTTTTAACGCAAATTCCCAGATGTTGGTTGCAGGGTTGATTTTGCACTTTGTCTTTGTTGTATTGCGTGCCTTGTTTGATGCTGGGTGATCAATCCAGTTTTAATCATCCTTTAGTTTTACATTGTGGTTTTGTTGCAACCATGTGGTTTGCTCTGCCATTTCAGAGATCATTAAGGATAAATTGTTCTGTGTCTGAAGGTACATGCAGGCCAAGATATGTAAGAATGGATAACTTTCTCCCCTAAAGCACACTACTCATTGAATCATAGAAATTTACAGCACAAAAGGAGGCCATTCTACCCATCATATCTGCGCTGGTTCCTGAAAGAGCAATCCAGCGAGTCCCATTCTCAAGCCCTATTCCTGTAGCCCTCTAAATTCATCACTTTCAAGTATGTAAACATGTAAAATTTATATAAATATGTAAACTAGAATGGATTTTGTAATGACAGTCATGGTCACTGTTACTAATACTAGCTATTTATTCCAGATTTAAGTTAACTGAATTTAAATTAATCAACTGTTATGGTGGGATTTGAACCTACCTCTGAGTCATGAGTTCAGGCTTTCAGATTAATTAGTCCAGTAACATAAGCACTATCCTACCACTCTCAGTAATATGGCATCTAACACAAGAAGCTTGTCTTCTGTAACTTGACTTTTGAGTCACACTTTTAATGTTAACATTTTTATGGCTCCACCTGCAAGTTCTGTCTTTTCCCAGGACATTCGATTGGTTGTCCGGTACTCCCACTTCTCCCCGCTGAGTCAGAAAATCTCTGCTGAATCTCCAGCTCCTGTAATCCATGCTCCAAGTCAATAGTGCTACTACTTCCTGCACTTCTGGCCGTTAATTTACCATCTCCAGTTTTAAGCGACTTTACTTTCTCAGCTGGGTTTTCTGTCTCCACAGACATTAATACCTTCTGTGCCCCACCTAACGCACTTCTCGCCTCTTTGACGTTGCTGCCTTTCCCTGGCCTTCAGATCCATACCTTCTTGCTGCCTGCTGCTCCATTGATTCCTTAATTTACTGTTGTTTACTGTTTGATTAACTTATTGATTTGCTCGTGTGCCTCCTACTCAATGAATGTATTACTTTGCTGATGCAAGGTGCTCCATTAATTTATTGATTGTTAGTCTGTCCTATATTGGCTTTTAGTGTGCTTGCTGCTCTATTAATTCATTAATTTAGTTGTTTGTTTATGTGCCTTTATTGATTTGTTGAGAGAAATTTTAACTTTCATTACTGGCGTAAAACATGCAATATTGGCTCAGCTGTCCCTTGTAAACACCACTTGATTCTTTTTACACGCAAATGTTTTCATTTACCAATCATTGTAACAGGATGAATTTCCACACAGATACTTCTGATTTTTTTCTCTTCTAAATGAACAAAATTTGTCGGATTACCCTGTATAAACAATCATTGAAAGAGTTGCAGCATGCAACTCACTAAAGGCGAGAGAGGGTGCCTCTATCTTGAGGTGCCTGTTCAGCAACTTTTAATACTTTCATATTAAAAAATTGCCATAGCTGACTACCATGGAGGGGAAACACCTCAACATGACGGCCTGCAACTGTAGCTGTGGCCAGGTAAACAGGAAGGGCCCTCAAAGCCTGCTTGGAATGATGGCCACCTAGGACTTTACCCCAAGTGGACACCTCCAGGCAGCTGTTCTTGTTGGCATGGGTTGGGGGATAGGTGGTGGTGGGGGGGTGGGGGGCATGGTGAGGATGGCAAGCCAAATGGAAAACTTAATTTAGTTACTACATCGGCCTGTAACATTCATTTTTGCACTCACTTGCACCTGTTCTCACCCCAACATGGGGACAAAAGTTCTGCCTGGATATCACGTCTGCAGCTTTGCAATGCCATCTTTAAGTCACATAACTCCAATCATGAATGTTCACTCTGCCTGGGATAACCTGCATTTCATTATTATTTGTAATTGAAATGAATAACTTCAAGAATAAATTTAATTTTACATTTGATTTTTCCACCTTGTTTGGGAACCTAATTGCGTCTCTTTGTCAGAGTCCTGCCGGTTTTTTTTAAGAGATGTGAACACCACTGGCAAGTTGGTGCTCATTGTTGCTCATCTTTAATTGCCCTTCAGAAAGTAGTGGCGAGTCCCTCAAGGTTAAATATTTGCCTATTGTTTCTCCCTTCATAGTCCAAACCTGCAGCTCCTCACGAGCTAATTGATCAATAAGTCACTTCTGTGTCATACAGATCATAAAGCATCGCCAGAGAAAATTCTCCACTATTAAATCCACTAATAATAATATTGGGTTCCTCCAACATTGAAAGGAAACCCCATACTGTATATATTTTAAAATGCTATGCTTATTGCTATGTTTCATTTTTAAACTGGACCTTTTCTCCAGAACAAAACAATTCTCTCAATTTCTGGAATGGCCCAAATCCTGAGATCCACGCTCAGTGCCATGTGCCGCCATATGCACACCCTTAATATCTCTCTCCAGCAGCACCGACTCACTCTTTCTCAGAGCCGTCCTGGTCCCCAGTCTCACTTCATTCTTCTTCTCATCTGATGCATTAACAAGAAACGTTTTCTCTTCCTTTTAGGTGTTAAGGGACGTAAGCTCCAACAGTTCATTGGTACCAACACCCATCCAGGACCCTCCACCACCTGCCTTCCCTCGGATTCCATCCTTCCTATCTCCACTCTTGCCGTTTATTCACCATACCCTCTGACCTTCCCCTGTCTGAGGCTGAGCATGCTGTACTCAGCAAAGGCCTCAGCTTCGTACCCTTACTTCCTCACCTAAATGAATTTCGGGCTCGACATGATGCTGAATTCTTCTTCCACCGCCTTCGTCTCCGTGCTCACTTCTTTGGGCAGGAGTCCTCCCCCTGTTCAGCAGATCCTTTCACCCGCCTCCAGCATTCCCCCTCTACCTGGACACTTCCCTCTGGCCTCTTACCTGCTCTTGATCTTTTCATTGAGAACTGTCGCTCCTCTCAACCATTCTAACTTATCTCCTTGCGAACTTGTTGCACTTTGTTCTCTTAGGTCCAACCCTGACCTTGTCATCAAACCCACTAACAAGAGCGGTGCTGTTGTTGTCTGGAGTACAGACCTCTACTTTGCAGAGGCTGAGCTCCAACTCTTGGACGCTTCCTTCTACCTCCCCCCGGACCACGACCCAACCACCGAACACCAATCCACTCTTTCCAGAACTATCAATTACCTCATCTCCTCCGGAGATCTTCCCTCCACAGCCTCCAACCTCAGTTTCCTAACCCTGGACAGCCTGCTTCTACCTCCTTCCCAAAATCCACAAACAGGACTGCCCCGCTAGGCCCCTCGTGTGAGCCTCTTCCTGCCCCACTGAACTCATTTCCTCCTATCTTGACTCCATTCTCTCTCCTCTTGTCCAGACCCTTCCCATCCACATCCGCAATTCCTCCGACACCCTACGCCACATCAACGACTTCCAGATCCCTGGCCCAAACCTCCTCCTCACCATGGATGTCCAATCCCTCTACACCTCCATTCCCCACCTGGATGACCTCAAAACTCTTCAGACGTCTGAGCAATTCTCATCCACTACCACTCTCCTCCGTCTGGCTGAACTGGTACCCTCACTCAACAATTTCTCCTTTAACTCATCTCACTTGCTCCAAATAAAAGATGTGGCTATGGGCACCCACATGGGTCCCAGTAATTCCTGTCTCTTTATGAGTTATGTGGAGCATTCCCTGTTCCGGTCCTACTGCAGCCCTCTCCCACAACTCCTTTATTGGTACATTGATGACTATTTCAGTGCCACTTCATGTTCTTGTCTGGACCTGGAAAATTTTTTATCAATTTTGCTTCCCATTTCCACCCCTCTATCACCGTCACATAAATAAGAACATAAGAAATAGAAGCAGGAGTAGGCCATCTGGCGCCTCAAGCCTGCTCCGCCATTCAATAAGATCATGGCTGATCTGATAGTGGGTTCAGTTCCACTTACCCGCCCGCTCCCCATAACCCTTAATTCCCTTATTGGCTAAAAACCTATCTATCTGTGACTTAACCACATTTAATGAGGTAGCCTCTACCGCTTCATTGGGCAGAGAATTCCAAAGATTCACTACCCACTGGGAGAAGAAGTTCCTCCTCAACTCTGTTCTAAATTGACTCCCCCGTATTTTGAGGCTATGCCCCCTAGTTCTTGTTTCCATTGTAAGTGGAAACAATCTCGATGTTTCCAACCTGTCTAGCCCCTTCATTATCTTATATGTCTCTATAAGATCTCCCCTCAACCTTCTAAACTCCAATGAGTACAGGCCCAGTCTGCTCAATCTCTTCTCATAAGCCAACCCCTCATCTCCGGAATCAACCTAGTGAACCTTCTCTGCACCCCTTCCAAAGCCAATACATCCTTTCTTAAATAAGGGGACCAAAACTGTACACTGTACTCTAGGTGCGGCCTCGCCAGCACCTTGTACAGTTGCAGCATGACCTCCCTGCTTTTATACTCCATCCCTCTCGTGATAAAGGCCAACATTCCATTTGCCTTCTTGACCACCTACTGCATCTGCAAACTGTGTTTTTGTGATTCATGCACAAGGACCCCCAGGTCCCTCTGCACAGTAGCATGTTGTAATTTTTCACCATTTAAATAATAGTCCCTTTTCCTATTATTCCTTCCAAAGTGGATAACCTCACACTTAGTAACGTTATAGAACATAGAACATAGAACATAGAAAGCCACAGCACAAACAGGCCCTTCGGCCCACAAGTTGCGCCGATCACATCCCCACCTCTAGGCCTATCTATAGCCCTCAATCCCATTAAATCCCATGTACTCATCCAGAAGTCTCTTAAAAGACCCCAACGAGTTTGCCTCCACCACCACCGACGTCAGCCGATTCCACTCACCCACCACCCTCTGAGTGAAAAACTTACCCCTGACATCCCCCCTGTACCTACCCCCCAGCACCTTAAACCTGTGTCCTCTCGTAGCAACCATTTCAGCCCTTGGAAATAGCCTCTGAGAGTCCACCCTATCCAGACCCCTCAACATCTTGTATACTCCATCTGCCTGATCCTCGCCCACTCACTTAACCTATCCAAATCTCTCTGCAGACTTTCTGTGTCTTCCACGCAATTTGCTTTCCCACCCATCTTAGTGTCATCCGCAAACTTTGTTACCCTACACTCGGTCCCCTCCTCCAGATCATCTATGTATATGGTAAATAGTTGAGGCCCCAACACCAATCCCTGCGGCACACCACTAGTCACAGATTGCCAACCAGAAAAGCACCCATTTATACCTACTCTCTGTTTTCTGTTAGATAGCCAATCTTCAATCCACGCTAACACTTTACCCCCAACTCCATGTACCTTTATCTTTTGCAGTAACCTTTTGTGAGGCACCTTATCGAAAGCCTTCTGGAAATCCAAATACAATACATCCACCGGTTCCCCCTCTTGGTCCACCTCTGACACTTCCCTTCCTTAACTTCTCTATCTCCATTACTGGTGATAAGCTTTCCACTAGTATCGATTACAAGCCCACCGGCTCCCACAACTACCTTGACTACAGCTCTTCACACCCCGCATCCTGTCTTCATCGCATTCCATTGCATTCTTTCAGTTCCTTCGCCTCCGCTGCATCTGTTCTGAGGATGCCACTTTCCAAAATAATGCTACCGATATGTCTTCCTTCTTCCTCAATTGTGGTTTTCCATCCACTGTGGTTGACAGGGTTCTCAACCATGTCCAACCCATCCCCTCTCGCCTCCCTCCCAGAACTAGGATAAGGTCCCCCTTGTCCTCACTTTTCACCCAGTCTCAACATTCAAAGGATCATCCTTCATCATTTCCGCCAACTCCTGCATGACGCCACCAATCAACGCACCCCCCACCTCCCCATGCCCACCCCCCCGCCCCCACCCCCACCCCCGGTCAGCATTCTGCAGGGACCGTCCTCTCCGGGACACCCTGGTCCACTCCTCCATCACACCCACCACCTCCCCCCCTGCCCACAGCAACTTCCCATGCAATCGTACAAGGTGCAACACTTGCCCCTCTACCTGCTCACCATCCCAGGTTCTAAACATCCCTTTCAGGTGAAGCAGTGCTTCACATGCACCTCCTTCAATCTGGTCTATTGCTTTCGCTGCTCCCAATGTGGTCTACTCTACATCGGATTTTCACAGTAACTTCATTGCAGTGTGAATGTAAGCCTACTTGTGACACTAATAAATAAACTTTCAATTTTAAACATAGGCAGGGTGATCAATTTGCTGAGCACTCATGCTCTTCTGAGAGTAAGGCCTAGATTTTCACATAGTCATGAAGATTCCCTGCCTTATCAAAAATGACATTGCAACGCCAGATCCATAAGTCCACACTCCATTTCCAACAGATTATAGTCGGAATTGTACCTTTGGGTGGGATTTTACGGCCTCGCTCTTCCTGTAACCATAAAATCCCGCCCGAGGTCAACGGACCTTTCCACATTCTGCCCCTTGCCTGCTCCGATTCCCGTGGCGGGCGTGGCAGGTAGGGGAGCAGGGTAAGATGTGACTCATACCTGGGGGGAAAATAACACTCAGCGAGACCATTTGAACTCAATGTGGAGTTTAATCGTACCCTGATTTTGCTGGAGTGAAGATCTTATCCTGCAATGTGTGACTTATCTTAAAGTAGATGTAAATGCTCTTAAGGATTAGTTTAGCTTAGTTGGGATCGGTTTTGCACATGGTTAGCATGGTAGCACAATGCTTAGCACTGCTGCCTCACCAGGAAACCGGGATCGATTCCAGCCTTGGGTGACGACTGTATGGAATTTGCATGTTCTCCCTGTGTCTGCATAGATTTCCTCTGATTCCCTCCCAGAGTCCAAAGATGTACAGGTTAGGTGGATTAGCCATGCTAAATTAGGATGGAGGGTTATAGGTAGGCTAAAAGGTAGGGATATGTTCAGCACAACTTGTGGGGCTGAAGGGCCTGTTTTGTGCTTTGTTTTTCTATGTTTCTTAAATTGCCCCTGAGTGTCTCAAGATGTGTAGGTTGAGGGAGTTTAGCAGAGTAAATTCAAGGGGGTTATGGGATAAGGTAGGGGGTGGGCCTGGGTGGGATGCTCTGTCAGAGGGAGAGTCGCTGCAGACATGATAAACCAAATGGCCTCCTTCTGCACTGTAGGGATTCTATACATTAGCTGGACAGCTGGTTCGTGATGCAGGGTGACGCCAACAATGTGGGTTTAATTCCCGGACTGGCTAAGGTTATACATGAAAGCCCAAGTTCTCAACCTTGCCCCTTACTGAGGGTGTGGTGATCCTCAAGTTAAATTACCACCAGTCAGCTCTCCCCCTCAAAAGGGAGAGCAGCCTATGGTCATTTGGGAAGATGTTGACTTTACTTTAAATGCTCATAAAAGGCTATAATGGAACTGTCAAGCTCAAGTTACTTAAATAGCCTATCTTGGTTAGGTGCATTGACCCGACCAGGCGTCGGAGTGTGGCAACTACGGGAATTTCACAGTAACTTCATTGCAGTGTTAATGTAAGCCTTACTTATGACTAATAATAAATAAACTTTAACATTTGTGTTATCATCATGATATTAAGGTATCAATCACTCATAAGTGTATGTATATGTTATGGGTTCATTTATTTAAACTAGACACATGAGAACAAATGCACATCCATATAATACTTGAGGACATCGGCAGAGCTATGTGTGCTGTCCTCTGTTCACAGCCCAAAGTGAAACTGTTAGTGGATCACATGATGCACTTCCCTTCTAATGATGGCATACCGCTATCCCTTAAAGACATATTACAACAGTCTTCCACTGGGAGTGGGAATAGCAGCATAGGTTGGCATGGATGGGACTTTGGAGTGGGAGGGGGCTGAAGGGTGAGAGATAGATGACCTAATATCGAACAACACAAGTTGTGTGAGAGGATCTACTATTGAACAACACACAGAACTGAGGCAGGCCTTTTACCCATCCTCCCTCAGCACTGGACAACCTTTGTAGCTGCCTCTGAACTTTTCCAGGGCCTGAAAGCCCAACACCTGTGCTTCCCCCACCTTACCCTCCAGAAAGATGATTCAATCTCACACACCTAAACAGAGGCCTCAATCTATCTACTTGCTCAGTTAGACATGAAAGATTTCATGCCAATATTCTGACAAAGATCATCAGAGTTCTTCAGTGTTCTGGTTAACATATATCCCTTCTGGTAGCACCTTCAAAATAGTTCATCTGGTTATCACATTGATGAAGTGGGACCAATGAATTTTTTAAAAATTAAAAATGATGTTAAAACATGTATTAAAAATGTGATACTGCACCTTTAAGAAAGGCATAGTATCACATTTCTCTGCAGTTCTTTGCGGTTTTACAAGCAGACCTGGCATTTTTGGTTTTGATCCCATCCTATCTGTTTTGGTATCTTTTATGGTTGCTGAAGCAAGATAATTGAAGCATTGTTTATTATTAATTTGGCCTAATGCAGTGTCCTAGAGTCTTAGGATCATTTTTGAAGTGTTGGGTGGAGCCTGATTGACAAGGTGGTATCTTGCAACAGTTTTTTTTTAAAACAAGGATTTTGCTTTCAGTTTGTTAGAAGCTGTTTGGACTGCGGATTGCAGCCTTTCTTGCCTCTCCCTTAGGAGTGAAAATTCTGCTGTGGGCGGTTTGCTAACTAGAAGCTAGAGACAAGCAATGGCTCATTCTCTACCTCAAGGTGTGCTGGAAGCTCCAGGCCTGGGAAGTCAGAGTTTCAATTCTCAATTCAAAGGACTGGTTCACAGCAGGTGTTGCAACGCTGCAAAATCCAGCATCACATGAACATAATTGATTTCTGTGCAAAACCTAGAACTATGTTTGTAGGGAAGTTTGGCTGGAACAGTATATTTAGCTGTTAAGGTTTAGACAATATCATGGTTGTTTATTTTCTTGTTTGTAATTGGTAAAAATTATTGCCAGTTTTCTTATTATATGTTAACTGTATTCTTAAATAAACTTTGTTTGATAAAAGCTCCCTCATGGGTCACTTGAATCATACCTATTACCTGTGCCAAGTTCAAAGTGCAAAACTTATTGTCTAGGCTGACTTCATAAAAACCTTGGAGTTTCTGACCTAGATTATAACAATAGCTACAGAATAGACAAATGTAGTTATGCGAGATCTTTCTAGGCATGATGGAAAATGTAGCCAATACTATAGGCATCATGGGATTCTTGGACAAGGAGAGTTCCAGAGATAGCTAGACTAGCAGTTATAATGATAACAACTTTCACAGACATTTATTGCTGAACAGGACAAGAAGGAGACAAGATAGAACTGAAGACCATGCCCAAGGCTGAGCAGTGAGATAATAGGAGTATCTGCTGATAGAATGGTATGGTTAGTTTAAAAATCGTGAGATGCATTATAATGAAAAGTAGGAAGGTAATAACTATAAGAATGTGCAAAAACAAGAGGTGCAGTATATCAGGTTCTGGTTATCTCTTTCCAGCAATTGCTTAAATAAAGACTTTGCTTACTGTAGGTCACAGATAGTTTCATCTTTTACTACAATATTGCTATTTGTGGGACCTTGCTGTGCAAAAATTGCCAGACCCATTGGGCAGGATTTTATGGCCTCGCTCAAGTGAGAGCAAAAATTCCTACCTGAGGTCAACGGAAATTTCTGTTGTCCGCCCTCTCCCGCTCTGATTCCCTGGCGGCGGGGCAGTAGAATTCCAGCGATTGTCTACATAACAACAATGACTACACATCAAAAACTGGCTGAGAAGCATGTTGAAGACGTGTAAGGAGCAATATAAGGTCGGTCTTTCTTTTTCAGGAAAACTAACTACCTTCCCCAAAGCACTTAACTTTAAAAATAATCTGAGATATAAAGAGAAATTCCTGTCTTTAGACAATACAAATTCTTTCCCTTAGCAGATGGTTCAGGTGTTAGCTGATACTTACAGCTTCCCTGAAGGCACTGACTGTCTCTCCGGGTGCATTCTCTTGGCCTAGGACAGATGCTGCAGAGTTAGAAAGGCACAGACTTCCTCCCTAGACACACACTGTTACATAGATTGGAAAATGATGCCTGCCTGTATTTTTTTTTGTTGCTACTACCCCCCAAAGTAACCAATATAACCCAAATTCAGCACCATCAACAAACAGCAAATGGCAATTTGAAGGTCACAACCAAATTATTACCTCATAGAATGATGACTCTCCTGATTAGTTTTCCAGTTACCTACAAGGCCAAGGTAAATCTTAAATTTTTATTATTGTTTTATCTGATTACAAGTCGTAGGTAGCAATGTAAATTAATGAAATCATCTATTTTATGAATATTCTGGCATTCCATTGAACTTCCAAGGGGTGGCTATTACAGTCACCTTGCCACTCCTCTTCATTTCACTTGCACCATAATGCAGCTACACATTTCTCACCTGACGTTTGGACTCGGGTCGGTGAGAATAGCACAGTGTAATAGGATTCTGAGGCCTTCACTCAAACGCAGCAGCGTCATATTTTATGGCACTATCTGCCGTAAAGCCAGTAACTTTGCCACTTTGAGAAGTCAGGAAGGAGTGAAGTGTATAAAGTAAGTGGAAAGGATGGAAAGGGATAAGATAGTTGGTTGGGAGGAGTGGTTGCTTGTTTGAGAGGGATCAGTAGGATGGGTTCATGGGTGGTTTGGGGGAGTTGGTATTTGACGTTCGGGGAAATTCAGTGTTAAGCTGATGTTGAATATGTAATTACATTTAAATATATGCTAATCAGGTTCATGCCCTTGCTGGGTGTGAATCTAATTACATCTGCTGGGAGGGTCCAGAAACATCACAAACTGGTTTGTGCCCAGTGTAAATCCCGTTTCAGGCCTCTCCCTGAATTTTCCTGACATAGCAAGATTTGTGTCAGGTGCAAAGCGGCCGGAAAATCATTCCCATTCATTCTTCTCCTGCCCCCAGGAAGTTAAAGGAAAAACCCTACCTTTCCAGAGAAGCCTCAAGCAGTTTCCTTGGGCACTGCTGGTTTGGCCCCTTAGTGTTCAGTACCTCATGACTCTTCCAAAAATATCATTTGGGAGCTTACAATTGGTGTAGCACCCCTGTGTAAGTAGGTTTTCCTCCTGTTTTCAGCAGGAGCACTGGCCATCCACTCTGAGGCCCATTTTAAATTCCAGTCGTACGGCCAACGAGATGGATTTTTTCAAATATATCTACTGACCACCATCAGCTTACAGTATGAGTTAGAACAGTCAGCAAATGAAAATCACTCCCAGCATATCATTAACTATTTAAACAAAACCTAATTATGATGCTGAGCCATTCAAGTAGGCTTTCACATGAGTTGTGGTAAGATAATGCCATCCCAACATTCTAACCACTTCACTTTACCGCTTACTCCAATTCAGGGGAGTCAGAGTTTCTCTGATAAGCACTGGACCTTAGGCAGGGGTACACCCAGGACAGGGTAAATCCATCACAAGGCACACACGCACAAATTGAGGGGTAATTTACCATGGCAAATCACCTAACCTGCATGTTTTGGACCGTGGGAGGAAACCGGAGCACCCGACAAGAACCCACATATACATGGGGAGAATGTGCAAACTCCACACAGACAGGCACCCAAGGCTGAAATCGAACCCAGTTCCCTAGAGCTCTGAGGCAGCAGCACAAACCATTGAGCCACCATACTGCCCATATTCTAGCCAATGATTTGTACTTAGGTTTCCTATATCTCTTCATGGTGATTTCACCTTTGATTCAATTGAGATTGGTTATTTCAACTCAGATCAGGAATCAAACCTCCAACCTGCTGAGTTTGTCCAGCATTTTCCAGCATGTTACCACCTAAGTCTTTATGGTTTAGTATCATACAATGTAATGCATGTATCCGCCACTACTTCTCTTAAATGGAGATATCCTAAATGGGCCAAGTATCAGTTTTTCTTCCTATTCATTAATTCATGGGGTTCAGACATCAGCAAGGCTAGCATTTATTGCTCATTACAACCCTTTCCCAAATATGGATAAAAGAGACAGATTCCTGAAGTGAGATGAAAGTGACTGCCTTTGACATCAAAGTATCATTTGACCAAATGTTACATCAAGGAACCCCAGCAAAATTGAAGCCAATAGGAAGCCTCATTAATTGCCCTTGTGAAGATGGTGGAGGGGCACTTTCATGAACTGCAGCAGTCCATATGGTGAAGGTGCAGTGCTGTTAGAAAGTTACAATATTTAACTTTGCAACACCAAAGGATATATTCGCAAGTCAGGCTGGTGTGTGAGGGGAACTGGTCTTGCACCTGCTACTCTTCTCTTTCTCGGTAATAGAGCCTCTTTTTTTTTAGAAGTGCTGCTAAAAGAGCCTTGGCGAGCAGTTGCAGTGCATTGTAAATGGTACACACTATAGCCACCGTATATGAGTGATGGAGTAAGTTAATGTTGAAAATGGTAGATAAGATGCCAATCAAGTGGCCTGCTTTGCCCTGGGTTGTATCAGGCTTCTTAAGTGTTGCTGGAGGTACACAATTGAGGAAGTGCAGAGTGTTCCATTACACTCTTGAGTTGTGCCCTATAAATGATGGATAGTCTTGGCGGGGTAAGGAAGTGGGTTACTCAGCACAGAATTACCAGCCTCTGACTTGCTCTTGCAGCTGCAATATTTATGTGGCTGGTCCAATTCAGTTTCTGATCAATGATGAGCCCTCTGAATCTACAGGTTGGTGGATTCAGTGATGATAATGCCCTTGAATATCCAGGGGAAGTGGTGCAAATGTTATTTGCCACTCCTCAGGCAAAGCCTGACTGCTTCAGTATGAGGAGTTGTGAATGTAATTGACAATGGAATTGAAAACTGTGCGATCATGAACATCCCCACTTCTGACCTTATGATGGAGAGAAGGTCATTGATGGTGCAGCTGGAAACTGCCCTGAAGAATGCGTACAGTAATGTTCTGGGGCCGAAATGATTAGCCTCCAGCAACTACAAACAGCTTGCTTTGTGCTAGCTATGACTCCAACTAGTACAGAGTTTGTCCTCGAGTCCCATTGGCTGCAATTTTGCTGGGGGTTCCTTGATGTCACATTTACTCAAATTTTGCCTTGATGTCAAAGCCAGTCACTTCGGGAATATGTATCTTTTGTCCATATTTGGGCAAGGGCTGGAATAAGGCCTGATGCTGTTATTGGTGTGTAGGTGCCACTTGAGAGCACTGTTGCCAACCCACATGAAACTAATTAAGCTGAACTGGGCCTATTTAGATAAATTTATTATTCAGCTTAGCTATCAACACTTATGAAGCAAGTGAGTGTATAATGATAATCGCTCATAATTTTCCATTTTTGCTTACTTGGCAATTTTGCGTAACAAATGGGTACAAGCAAAACGACCTTTAAAACAAATGGCTCACAGATTTAACTCTGCAAGACTGAAGAAACACATGGAGAAATTGTTTTACAATCCCTTCTAATTCTCCAATTATTTCAAGCACAATAATCATAACATCAGTATTCTGGGATATATTATGAGAATTACGAGTCCCAAGGTATCTCTTGCTGATCCGGTTGGAGTGAAGAAGGATGATAATGTCATATCCCAGGGCTAAGAACCTGATGATGTTATTATTTGTATTAGAAATCTTTATACATGTAATCTTCTGTGTTGTACTAATCCTTAATATTATGCAGGCTTTGCTCGGTGACACAACAATCATTTGTCTTGTGGCCATTTGTTCTATAACTAGGCTTTTGTAATTTTCCCTAATTTCAGAAAATATTGTTTGAATAACAGTCAACGCTTAAATAAAATAGTAGCTGGGAATGTGCATGATATTTGTTTGCTAATCAACATGAAGGATGTTTATTGCTTAAAAATGCAATTGATTTTACAGCTACGAGCAGCATTTTGCACTGTAAGATCAGGTGTGTCTAGCTCTGCCTTGATGCATGTTTCCTCAGCTCCAGAAAATGTTCCAAACACAAACTATCATGCTGTCTGCATCATTATCAATCTTCACATTCTCTATAACTGTGATGAAAATATCAAAGCTCAAATCCCCTGGTTTCCGGATTGTCGGAGAATGGATGTATGACTGTGATGTGTGTCAGGACCCTGGAGGCTCTTGCATGCTGCGCATGTGGGATTTCCTGGGAAGTTTCATCTTCCAACAGGCATCTCCCCTGCTCCCCAGGACCTTCTGTGAATATCTCCGACTCTGGGTTAGAGCCGGTCAGTTCCGATGTAATACCCAAATGGATACCCAGGATGTATTAGACAGATAAACCTAGTCTAACTGTTAGGTATCTGCAGAACTAACCGATTCCCCCAATCACTCACACTGACCCACCGCCAACTAGTCCCCAGACCCAAATACAATGTCACCCACCTGTTACCTTACCAACCTACCAGCCACCTGCCACTTCGCACCCACCTCCCACCATATCCACCAGGAAACTCTCCCAATAGAAGGATTTGCAAGCTGATAATCAACCTGGTTGGCTATGTTATGGATGCACTTGATGGATGGCCATCAAGTCCTGCCATGGAATGTGAACCCAGAGGTAGGGACACTACCACTGTGCCACAAAACCTCAACCTCTTTGTATTGGTGGAAAATTTGAGAAGCCGGCTATTCATTTATTCACACTCCCTCTCTCAGCCTGTGCCGTTATTAATCATTCATTCCCTCCAAAAACTAAACTCAACACCAATCAGCGATCCCAAAAGGAAGGCTCTCAATCTCATGCATAAACAAACCTTTCATAGCAGCAACCTTCAGAGCGTCAACCGGCTAGCAATTTTCCATTGTTCATGCTTCCTTCACAAAGCAAAGCTATTCCGATCTTCTGCATATCTGCATTCACTCCTAAAAGGATCAGGGTAGGGGTTGATACAGCTCCATTTCCATCACTGAAATGGTTATGCTGGCTCATGCCTCAAACGTACCCAGTTTGCAGACCTGCTGAGATATCTGATCTCACCATGATGCTCAGTGTGAAGATGAGAATTCCCCTACGATTTCAGTTTCTCTCATCCAGTTAAATGATCTCTCCTTGATATAAATGCAAACACTCTTGGGCTTCATTTAGGTCACAATAATACAGTGAGTCAGAACGTAAAAGCAGGTTTCCATGTGGCTACCAGCCAAGAATCGGGCCTGAGAGTTTTCCATGCCCCATACTCTTGGTGGAGGATGGTTCCAACCCTCCAATGTCCTTCTGAAAAGATGCTTGACTTTCTTGATTTTGGGGGCTGTAGAGCTGAGGGATGTATTTAATTGACCGTGGTTATAATCCCATCAGAAAGAAAATCTGTTCAGTTCTTCCAACGAATCACATTCACTCCCAGATAGATCTACCAGTTAGTATCAATCCACGTCTTCTGTAGAAACTAGTTTTCCAACCTCCTGCCTCAAATTTACCCTATTTACAAATCTACTATAATGTCTGATCTCACTGTGTGAGGTAAAACTAACCTTGCTTTTGCAGTCTGACTCAACTAGCTAAGGGCATTGCCTTGATTAAAGTATTGGGCAAACACCCATGGGGCTGCTTTTAAGTCACAATGACAGAAAGAACTAGAAAATAAAATGAGTTCTCATGTGGTTACTACCCAGTGAATATGGCAGCTCGGCAATGGATTGTTTACTTTCTCCATGATGGATGATTCCAATGCATCCCTGTCCCTTGAAACTGCTATTGTTGGTAGTTTCAAAATCACTACTTTTAGTGTGACTATCATTTTATTGTTTGAATTAATATGTTTTTGAGTATTTTGTGCCAAAGCGATAGCTTATTTAATAAAACCCAGCATTATTGGAAACCAGCCAGACTAGTTAAGTAGATAGCTCTAATTGTGAGACAATGAAATAATAAATAATTCATTAATTGATACGTTCAAAGGCTGGAAATGTAATTTGGAACATTGTTATAATTATTAACACATTGGCCAGAATTCTTCAGCTGTTCACGCCCTGCCGTCGCCGCTGCCAGTGAGGACAGCACATCTGGCACTTAACCAAATCTCTGTTCACTGCAGCAAGACCAGAGAATTCTGCTGATGTGAACAGCTGGAGAATCCCTCCCATTATTGACACTTGATTATTAATACTGATTCTTAAAATGCTTTGGTAATTATATGCCCTTATCATGCCAACACGAAAAAAGATAACATGACTTCTTAACCTTTACTGGAGGGAATGAATAGGCTTCTGTTCAAGATGTCTCAACTTTAAATGACAGACAGCTATCTTAACCAATCATTGGTCAACACACAGGCTACCTCAAAAGAAGACATACAGTTTATGAGAAAGCATAGTTTTAAAATTAAAACAATCTGCGTAATTAGCTAAAAATCAATAGACAAACTCTTATTTCATTATTGACAATTATAGGTCAATTGGCTAATTTCCAACAATTGACTAAGGTGAGTTTTCCAATTTTAATGTACAAAAAAGGGGCCTTGAGAAGCCATTTGGTAGAAAATTGTATAGCAAGAGATTTTGAGAGAAAAATGTAGGTAGCGAGGTGGAGAGAGAGATGTTTACAGAGAGGTGTTGGTTTTTCATGTTATCCATGTTCTTGGAGCTGTCACTTCCGCTGGAATTCTACCACCTTGCCCGCCACAGATTTGGACTGGGCGAGGGGCAGATAACGGAAATGTCCGTTGACCTTGGGCAGGAATTTCCGGTCTTGCTCAAGTGAGGCCATAAAATCCCACCCTTCATGTCATGGTATGGGAAGGGTGTTGAGAAGGCTGTTCAATTGTTGAAATTAAGCTTTCTCCTCTCAATGTCTAATTGACACTTTGCTTTTTATCTTTCTGATTGTTGTTACCTTTTTAACAGTTAATAAACATCCAGAATTCTGCATTTCATGCATTATTTCTTGCCAGGTGGTTAAGTCACTAGAATTGAGGGGTTATTGCAAACATGTGAATCCATAAATTTTCGTTCAAATAAGTCAAAGTTCATACCTTGTGGGCAGGATTTTCCTTTTATCCTTCTAAGTGCTGGACCAGGCAAGAAAAGTGGCCATCGACACAGCTGACTTTTCTTGCCAGAATATTGTCTAACACTTTGAAGAAAAAAATTCTGGTGTGTGCCCCATGGCATCACACTGGCAGGACAGGGCCTGGAAATGCTGACAGCATCAGGTTTCCACAGCCCTTTTTAAAGGCCGCCCTGATCTCCAGTTACAAAAAAGGAACCACCACATGAAGAAGGCGCTCCCCTCACCCTCCCCCCACCACATGCACATTAGCAGCATCCTACTACCCCCCCCCCTCCCCCCTCCCACCCCAGGGACCACTGAAATCGTCCCCCATCTCCGGAGCTCCAAGAGGCGGCCCACCCGAGTACTGCCCAGGCATGTCCCTCTTCCCCCAGGGGCTGTAACTACCTGTGCCCCCTTTGCCTCATTCCCATTTTTGAAAATTTGTTCTGAACATCACCATCGCGTTGGCGATGGGGGAGACCCCAATGTGGGGAGGACAATACATGGGGAAGCCCTATAATTATATGTTAATGTATGTAAATGAGGTACCTGATGTTCCTGGACGGGCACCTCATTACATCCAAGGTGGGGTTGGGGACAATTGCGTCCCAAGATCTCATAGACACAATTCATAATCTTGACCTTTAGCGGATTTTATGCCTGCGTTTGTGTTTGGATTTAAGATGCAGCATTGAACAATTGAGGCATAGCTTCCAACCCCCATAAAATGGAAACAAACATTTCATTAGCTTTTTAAAACACTTTTGACTGTCTAAAACATTTTTGAAGATCGATCTGTTGCCAGCTTCTCCCGATCTATATTCTGATTGGTCTTTCTTAGACTCAAAGTGGGTGACTTTGCTCTTCCCAACGTTTAGCTCCATCTGCTGCAGTTTTGTTCATTAGGTCGATTGATGTTCTCTTGAGACTTTACACTGCCACCTAGAGTATTTAGGACATCGCTTGTTTTAGTGTCATCAGAAAACTTGGACTTTTGACGCTCTATTCCTTCATCTCAATTATTGAAAAGCCTCATGAAAAGCCAGGGAGCCAGTTCCTGGGAACATCACTTGTCAGATCTTATTTTTTTAACTTTATCTTGACATTGCGTTGACACCTGAAAACCAATTACTACAACACATCCAAGGTTACCTAAATTCCATATGTTCTCACAATATCCTGTGCAGAACCTTCTAAAATGCATCTGGATCTCCAGATGGACTACATCTACAGACATTTCCTCTCCAGCGTTTTGATCACATCCCCAAAATGAATCTAGCCTTTGGCTAGATTAGCCAGTTGCGATTTACGCTTCACAAAGCCATGCTAACTTAATTTGCTTACGTATGAGCCACACCATGGAAGATCTACCAAAGATTATGTATCTGAATATAGTCACAAAACAGGGCATGAATGCCAAAATTACAGACTGGCAGCACAAGAGGGTCTGGTGGACTTGTTTCATTGCGAGAAGTGTAACAGGTAAGACAGATGAACTTAGAGCTTGGATTAGTACTTGGAACTATGATATTGTTGCTATTACAGACACTTGGTTGAGGGAAGGACAGGATTGGCAGCTTAACGTTCCAGGATACAGATGTATCAGGCGGGATGGAGGGAGATGTAAAAGGGGTGGGGGAGTTGCACTACTGGTGAAGGAGAATATCACAGTTATACTGCGGGAAGTCACCTCATAGGGCTTATAGCGAGGCAATATGGGTAGAGCTCAGGAATAGGAAGGGCGAAGTCACAATGTTGGGGGTTTACTATAGGCTGCCCAACTGTCAATGGGAGATAGAGGAATAGATACGGAGGCAGATTTTTGCAAGGTGTGAAAAAACAACTAGCTAAAGGAGGAGAGGGCTTGGGAGATGTTAGTAGCGATGAGACAGGTAGGATTAAGGATCTTCTTGTGAAGGATCCTCTTGGGATGAGTGATCATAATATGGTGGAATTTATGATACAGATGGAGGGTGAGAAAGTAGGGTCCCAAACCAGTGTCCTCTGCTTGAACAGAGGGGAGTACGATAGGATGAGGGTGGAATTGGCTAATGTAGACTGGGTGAGCAGACTGGTAGGTAGGACAGCTGAGGAACAGTGGAGGATTTTTAAGGAGATTTTTTTAAGTACTCAGCAAAAATATATTCCGGTGATAAAGAAGGACTGTAAGAAAAAGGATAACCGGACGTGGATAACAAAGGAAATAAAGAAGAGTATTAAAATAAAATCAGATGCGTACAGAGTGGCCAAAAATAGTGGAGAATTAGTGGATTGGGAAAGCTTTAAAGAAAAACAAAGAATGACTAAGAAAGCGATTAAGAAAGGAAAGATAGATTATGAAACTAAACTAGCTCAAAATATAAAAAATTATAGTAAAAGTTTTTACAAGTATATAAAAAGGAATAGAGTGGCTAGAGTGAATGTTGGACCCTTGGAAGATGAGAGGGGGGATTTAATAGTGGAAAACGAGGAAATGGCTGAGACTTTAAATAAGTTCTTTGTGTCGGTCTTCACGGTGGAAGACACAAATAGTTTGCCGAATATTAGAGATCGAGAGTTGGTGGGAGGGGAGGTCCTTAATACAATTACTGTTACTAAGGAGGTGGTGCTTGGTAGACTAATAGGACTGAAGGTAGACAAGTCCCCGGGCCCGGATGGAATGCATCCCAGGGTACTGAAAGAAATGGCTGAGGTAATAGCAGATGCGTTAGTAGTAATTTATCAAAATTCGCTGGACTCTGGGGTAGTGCCGGCTGACTGGAAAACAGCTACTGTTACGCCGCTGTTTAAAAAAGGAAGTAGACAAAAGGCGGGTAACTACAGGCCGGTTAGCTTAACGTCCGTAGTTGGGAAGATGCTAGAGTCCATTATTAAAGAGGAAATAACAGAGCACCTGAATAAGAATGGTTCGATCAAGCAGACGCAGCATGGATTCATGAAGGGAAAGTCGTGTTTGACGAATCTACTGGACTTTTATGAAGATGTCACTAGTGCGGTTGACAGAGGGGAACCGGTGGATGTGGTGTTTTTAGATTTCCAGAAGGCGTTCGATAAGGTGCCTCACAAAAGGTTGCTGCAGAAGATTGGGGTACATGGAGTTAGGGGTAAGGTGTTGGCGTGGATTGGGGATTGGCTATCTAACAGGAAGCAGAGAGTTGGGATAAATGGGTGCTTTTCTGGTTGGCAGTTGGTGACCAGTGGCGTGCCGGAGGGATCGGTGCTGGGGCCTCAATTGTTTACCATTTACATAGATGATCTGGAGGAGGGGACTGAATCTAGGGTATTCAAGTTTGCTGATGACACGAAGGTGAGTGGGAAAGCGAATTGCGTGGAGGACGCGGAAAGCCTGCAGAGAGATTTGGATAGGCTGAGCGAGTGGGCGAGGATCTGGCAGATGGAATATAACGTTAGCAAATGTGAGGTTATCCGCTTTGGAAGAGATAATAGTAAATTGGAGTATTATTTAAATGGAGAAAAATTACATCGTGCGACTGTGCAGAGGGACCTGGGGGTCCTTGTGCACGAATCGCAAAAACTCAGTCTGCAGGTGCAGCAGGTGATCAAGAAGGCGAATGGAATGTTGGCCTTTATCGCGAGGGGGATAGAATATAAAAGCAGGGAGGTCTTGCTGCAACTGTACAAGGCACTGGTGAGGCCGCAACTGGAGTACTGTGTGCAGTTTTGGTCCCCTTATTTGCGAAAGGATATATTGGCCTTGGAGGGAGTGCAGAGAAGGTTCACCAGGTTGATACCGGAGATGAGGGGTGTAGCTTATGAGGAGAGATTAAACAGATTGGGTCTGTACTCGTTGGAGTTTAGAAGGATGAGGGGTGATCTTATAGAGACATATAAGATAATGAAGGGGCTGGATAGGGTAGAGGTGGAGAGATTCTTTCCACTCAGAAGGGAAACCAGAACTAGAGGGCACAGCCTCAAAATAAGGGGGGGCCGGTTCAGAACAGAGTTGAGGGGGAACTTCTTCTCTCAGAGGGTAGTGAATCTCTGGAATTCTCTGCCCATTGAAGTGGTGGAGGCTTCCTCGTTGAATATGTTTAAATCACGGGTAGATCGTTTTCTGATCGATAAGGGAATTAGGGGATATGGGGAGCAGGCGGGTAAGTGGAACTGATTCGCTTCAGATCAGCCATGATCTTGTTGAATGACAGGGCAGGCTCGAAGGGCCAGATGGCCTACTCCTGCTCCTATTTCTTATGTTCTTATGTAACAGGGTTGTTGTGGTGGGAGATTTTAACTTCCCCTATATTGACTGGGACTCACTTGGTGCTAGGGGTGTGGATGGGGCAGAGTTTATGAGGAGCACCCAGGAGGGCTTCTTGAAACAGTATGTAGATAGTCCAACTAGAGAAGGAGCCATCTGGACCTGATATTGGGGAATGAGCCCGGTCAGATGGTCGATATTTCAGTAGGGGAGCAGTTCGGGAACAGTGACCACAATTCAGTAAGCTTTGAAGTACCGACGGATAAAGATAAGTGCAGTCCTCAAGTTAAGGTGCTAAATTGGGGGAAAGCTAATTACAACAATATTAGGCAGGAACTGAAGAATGTAGATTGGGGGCAGATGTTGGAGGGCAAATCAACATCTGGCATGTGGGAGGCTTTCAACTGCAAATTGATAGGGATTCAGGACGAGCACATTCCTGTGAGGATGAAGGATAAATTTGGCAAGTTTTGGGAATCTTGGATAACGAGAGATATTGTAAGCCTAGTCAAAGAGAAAAAGGAAGCATTTGTCAAGGCTAGGAGGCTGGGAACACAGGAAGCAAGTGTCAAATACAAGGAAAGTAGAAAGAAACTTAAGTAAGGAGGGCTAAAAGGGGTCGCAAAAAATCATTGGCCAGCAGGATTAAGGAAAGTCCCAAGGCTTTTTATACATATATTAAGAGCAAGAGGCTAGCCAGGGAGAGGGTTGGCCCACTCAAGGACAAGGGAGGGAATCTAGGCGTGGAGCCAGAGGAAATGGGTGAGGTATTAAATGAGTACTTTGCATCAGTATTCACGAAAGAGAAGGACTTGGCGGATGAGGAGTCTGGGAAAGGACGTGTAGATAGTTTGAGTCATGTTGAGATCAAAAAGGAGGAGGTATTGGGGTTCTTGAGAAACATTAAGGTAGACAAGTCCCCAGGACATGATGGGATATACCCCAGAATACTGAGAGAGGTGAGGGAGGAAATTGTTGGGCCCTTGAGCGAAATCTTTGCATCCTCACTGGCTACAGGGGAGGTCCCAGAGGATTGGAGAATAGCCAATGTTGTTCCTTTGTTTAAGAAGGGTAGCAAGAATAATGCAGGTAATTACAGGCCTGTGAGCCTTACGTCAGTGGTAGGGAAATTATTGGAGAGGATTCTTCGAGACAGGATTTATTCCCACTCGGACATAAAAGCGAGAGGCAACATGGTTTTGTGAAAGTGAGGTCGTGTCTCACTAACTTGATCGAGTTTTTCGAGGAAGTGATGAAGATGATTGATGAGGGTAGGGCAGTGGATGTTGTCTACAAGACTTTAGTAAGGCCTTTGACAAGATCCCTCATGGCAGACTGGTGCAGAAGGTGAAGTCACATGGGATCAGAGGTGAGCTAGCAAGGTGGATACAGAACTGGCTCAGTCATAGAAGACAGAGTGTAGCAGTGAAAGGGTGCATTTCTGAATGGAGGGCTGTGACAAGTGGTGTTCCTCAGGGATCAGTGCTGGGACCTTTGCTGTTTGTAATATATGTAAATGATTTGGAGGGAAATGTAACTGGTTTGATTAGTAAGTTTGCGGATGACGCAAAGGTTGGTGAATTTGCAGATAGCAATGAGGACCATCAGAGGATACAGCAGGATATAGATTGGTTGGAGACTTAGGCAGAGAAATGGCAGATGGATTTAATCCGGACAAATGTGAGGTAATGCATTTTGGAAGGTCTAATACAGATAGGAAATACACAGTAAATGGCAGAACCATTAAGAACATTGATAGGCAGAGGGATCTGGGTGTACAGGTACACAGGTCACTGAAAGTGGCAACGCAGGTGGAGAAGGTAGTCAAAAAGGCATATGGCATGCTTGCCTTCATCGGCCAGGGCATTGAGTTTAAAAATTGGCAAGTCATTTTGCAGCTTCATAGAACCTTAGTTAGGCCGCAATTGGAATATAGTGTTCAATTCTGGTCGCCACACTACCAGAAGGATGTGGAGGCTTTGGAGAAGGTAAAGAAAAGATTTACCAGGATGTTGCCCGATGTGGAGGGCATTAATACGAGGAGAGATTGGAAAAACGTGGTTTGTTGTCACTGGAACGACGGAGGTTGAGGGGCGACCTGATAGAAGTCTACAAGATTATGAGAGGCATGGACAGAGTGGATAGTCAGAAGGTTTTTCCCAGGATTGTCGAGTCAATTACATGGGGCATAGGTTTAATGTGCAAGGGGCAAGGTTTAAAGGAGATGTACGAGGCAAGTTTTTTTTTACACAGAGGAACTCGCTGCCGGGGGAGGTCGTGAAAGCAGATACAATAGTGACTTTTAAGGCACGTCTTGACAAATACACGATTTGATGGGAATAGAGGGATATGGAGGAACGGATATGTCAGGAGATTCTGGATATGTGCAGACAAAATAGGGTTGTTGGCGTGGGAGACTTCAATTTCCCTGGTATAAACTGGAAAGTGCTTAGGGCTGGTGTTCTGGATGGGGAGGAATTTGTAAAATGCGGACTGGAAGGTTCTTTGGAACAGTATGTAGATAGCCCAACTAGAGAGGGGGCTATACTGGATCTAGTTCTGGGAAATGAGCCCGGTCAGGTCGTCAAAGTTTTGGTAGGAGAACATGTGGCAAATAGCGACCACAACTCTGTTAAATTTAGGATAGTAATGGACAAGGACGAGTGTTGTCCTACAGGTAGGGTGCTAAATTGGGGGAAGGCTAACTATAGCCGGATTAGGCAGGAATTGGTGGCCGTTGATTGGGAGAGGCTGTTCGGGGGTAGGTCCACGTCTGGCATGTGGGAGTCTTTTAAGGAACAGTTGATAAGGCTGCAGGACAGGCATGTGCCTGTAAAAAGGAAGGATAGGAAAGGTAGGATTCGAGAGCCGTGGATAACCAAGGAAATTGAGGATCTGATCAAAAAGAAAAGAGAAGCGTACGTTAGGTCCAAGCAACTGAAAACAGATGCAGCTCTGGAGGAATACAGAGAGAGTAGGAAAGAACTCAAACAGGGAGTTAGAAGGGCAAAAAGAGGTCACGAACTGTTCTTGGCAGACAGGATTAAGGAGAATCCTAAGGCATTTTATTCATATGTTAGGAACAAAAGGGGTTGTCAGGGAAAAAGTTGGACCTCTCAGGGACAAAGGAGGGGAATTATGCTTAGAACCCAAGGGAATAGGGGAGATCCTAAATGAATACTTTGCATCGGTATTCACAAAGGAGAGGCACTTGTTGACTGGGAGTGTCTCAGAGGGAGGTGTTGACCCATTAGAGAGAATCTCCATTACAAGGGAGGAAGTGTTAGGTTTTTTAGGTAACATTAAAACTGACAAATCCCCTGGGCCTGATGGCACCTATCCTAGACTGCTCAGGGAGACGAGAGATGAAATTGCTGGGCCTCTGACGGAAATCTTTGTCTCTTCATTGGACACAGGTGAGGTCCCTGAGGATTGGAGGATAGCGAATGTGGTACCGTTATTTAAGAAGGGTAGCAGGGATAACCCGGGTAATTATAGGCCAGTGAGCTTGACGTCCGTGGTAGGGAAGTTGTTGGAGAGGATTCTTAGAGACAGGATGTATGCGCATTTAGAACGGAACAATCTCATTGGTGACAGACAGCATGGTTTTGTAAGAGGGAGGTCGTGCCTTACATATTTGGTGGAGGTTTTTGAGGAAGTGACAAAAACGGTTGATGAAGGAAGGGCCATGGATGTCATCTATATGGATTTCAGTAAGGCATTTGACAAAGTCCCACATGGCAGGTTGGTTAAGAAGGGCGGCACGGTAGCACAGTGGTTAGCACTGCTGCTTCACAGCTCCAGGGTCCCGGGTTCGATTCCCGGCTCGGGTCACTGTCTGTGTGGAGTTTGCACATTCTCCCCGTGTCTGCGTGGGTTTCCTCCGGGTGCTCCGGTTTCCTCCCACAGTCCAAAGATGTGCGGGTTAGGTTGATTGGCCAGGTTAAAAAAATTGCCCCTTAGAGTCCTGGGATGTGTAGGTTAGAGGGATTAGCGGGTAAAATATGTGGGGGTAGGGCCTGGGTGGGATTGTGGTCGGTGCAGACTCGATGGGCCGAATGGCCTCCTTCTGCACTGTAGGGTTTCTATGATTCTTCTATTTCTATGAAGGTTAAGGCTCATGGGATACAAGGAGAAGTGGCTAGATGGGTGAAGAACTGGCTTGGCCATAGGAGACAGAGGGTAGTGGTCGAAGGGTCTTTTTCCGGCTGGAGGTCTGTGACCAGTGGTGTTCCGCAGGGCTCTGTACTGGGACCTCTGCTATTTGTGATATATATAAATGATTTGGAAGAAGGTGTAACTGGTGTTATCAGCAAATTTGCGGATGGCACGAAGTTGGCTGGACTTGCAGATAGCGATGAACATTGTCGGACAATACAGCAGGATATAGATAGGCTGGAAAATTGGGCGGAGAAATGGCAGATGGAATTTAATCCAGATAAATGCGAAGCGATGCATTTTGGAAGAACTAATGTAGGGAGGAGTTATACAATAAATGGCAGAGCCATCAAGAGGATAGAAACACAGAGGGACCTAGGTGTGCAACTCCACAAATCCTTGAAGGTGGCAGCACAGGTGGAGAAGGTGGTGAAGAAGGCATATGGTATGCTTGCCTTTATAGGACGGGGTATAGAGTATAAAAGCTGGAGTCTGATGTTGCAGCTGTATAGAAAGCTGGTTAGGCCACATTTGGAGTACTGCGTCCAGGTCTGGTCGCGCACTACCAGAAGGACGTGGAGGCTTTAGCGAGAGTGCAGAGTAGGTTTACCAGGATGTTGCCTGGTATGGAGGGTCTTAGCTATGAGGAGAGATTGGGTAAACTGGGCTTGTTCTCCATGGAAAGACGGAGAATGAGGGGAGACCTAATAGAGGTGCACAAAATTATGAAAATTATGATAGGGTGAACAGTGGGAAGCTTTTTCCCAGGTCGGGGGTGACGATCACGAGGGGTCACGGGCTCAAGGTGAAAGGGGCGAGGTATAACTCAGATATCAGAGAGACGTTTTTTACACAGAGAGTGGTGGGGGCCTGGAATGCGCTGCCAAGTAGGGTGGTGGAGGCAGGCACGCTGACATCGTTTAAGACTTACCTGGATAGTCACATGAGCAGTCTGGGAATGGAGGGATACAAACGAATGGTCTAGTTGGACCAATGAGCAGCACAGGCTTGGAGGGTCGAAGGGCCTGTTTCCTGTGCTGTACTGTTCTTTGTTCTTTGTTCTTTATATGGTCCCCGGAAGGGTAGGGGGCTTTAGTTCAGTTGGGCAGCATGGTCGGTGCAGGCTTGGAGGGCCAAAGGGTCTGTTCCTGTGCTGTAGTTTTCTTTGTTCAAGAGTCAGTCAGGGACTCCAAAATGAACCTCAGAGTGGAGTTGATTAACAATCAGAAATGAAGCTCCAAACACCCAACTACCTACGAGCAATGACATGAAAAATTTACTCATGGCAACAAATATCTATCTATTCAACCTTACTCCTGCAGAAGTACTCTTGAGTTTGTAATATCTGTCACAAATTACAATACAAGACAAACCTGACAATATCTGCAACCTTTCCATTCTTCATTCTCCCTTCACAGAGTAAGCTTACTCAGGTCTTCGAGTCGACTACATTCTCTGCAACTCGAACATTTAACTAGTGCAGCTCCATTGCCTTCACTTAAAGTGATTATGCAGCCTCTTGTTTTAAATGTAACCAGTTTATAAACACATTGTGATGTGTAATAACACTGTGAAACACATTGTGAGGTTAAGACATACATTGTGATGTCATGGTCTGACCATCACTTAAACTTGATGAAACTGTGCTTAGCAAACCCTTGGGATTCATTTAGCTACAGCGTTAAACTGCAAAAATAGGTTTCCATTTGATAACGGCCCAGAGAACAGGAAGGGTGGACGATGTGATTCTTTACCCGCAGCCATTAATGTTATGTCATTGTTTATAATCGCTGGCATTGGCCATTTAGCTCCCAGGAATGTTTCACCATTAATTTAATGCAGGTTAATCAGTACCTGAAATATATTAATCCCATCATTGACCCTTATCCATTGATGAATTTAGGGAGTAGTTCGTTCAGCTTCCTGAGCCTCTTCAGTTAGATTCAGACTGATCTGTGTCTTGCTTTCACATCAAACAATAACTCAATTAACATAAATCTATAACTCTAATTAACCGAGCCAAAAACCAACTTTCTCGGGACTGAGTTCCTGAATTCCTCCACTACATTCTATGGTGACATCACCCTTGAAACTGATTTTAAAAATATGTCCACTGTGAAAAAAAAATTTGGAAAACGCATCCCTGTCATATCGCTCCCAGGCACCAAAAAGCAGATAAAGCGGCCTGGGAACAAGAAAGCGGGAGCGACGGCCCCCACAGACATCGCACCCCAACAACATAACTGTTCCCCTTATCCACCCACCCCTCCCCCGCTACCCAGACCGATCGTGACCCTCTGCCCCCCCCTTTCCCCCCACCAATCGCCCGCAAAGTGGCAGTGGAGCCCCCTGTCCCCCCACCAACCACCTGCAGAGTGGCAGCGGTCTCCTTCTGCCCCCCCCGCTCCCCCCACCAGAGATCAATCTGGCCTCCCTCCTCCCTTCCCCCCCACCAGAGATACATCTGACTTGCTCTCTCCTCCCTTCCCACCCCTCCCCGCACCGCCCCCTCCCCCCCCCCCCACCAGAGAATGATCAGGCCTTCCTGCTCCCCACCCCCCCCCACCAGTGAGCGATCCGGCCTCCCTCCTCCCCGCCACCACCACCGATCTGAGTCAGAGAGCCGTTGGAAGCTTTGAACTTACCTCTTCAGAAGCTGGAGCGCCCGAAACAGACCTTTGCCGAGCAGGTCTGTTTCGCGCTGAATCTGGATGCGCGAACGTGATGGTAAAGGGGGAAGTGCTGATAAAGTTGGGCGGGCAGCCCATTAATTCAATTTAAATGCATGCAAATGCATTTAAATCGCTGTTGTGCCCGTTTCAGGCGCGATTCAGATCGCGGCCATTTTCTGGCTTTGGTAAAGTGGGCATCTGCGCGGAAGTGGGCGCGGATCGCGCTAATCGACTCACGCCCGACTTTACCAAGTTTTCATGCTTGTAAACTGTAAAATTGGGTTCTGTGTATTGTAAACCCTTGGGCTTCACTTAGGGAACAATAACTTGCTGAGCTAGACTCCAAAAATAGGTTTCAATTTGATCACGTCCCAGAGAGCAGGGAGTGCCGGTGGTTGGCAATAATGTGGTTCTTTGCCTCCTGCCATGAGTGTTAAACGTTAGTATATATTTACAGCAACCAGAGCAAACCATTCAGCATCTTGGGCATATTTCACCATGAACTTAACTCATGGATTAACTCAATTAACCCAACCAAACAATAGGGCCAGGATACTCCCCAAAAAATTCTAAGTCCCCAAAAAGCGGAAAAATGGGAGTAACTCCCGCTGTTGTTTTTTAGCGTGATTTCCAGAAAGAATTTCCGACCCTCTGTGCATTACAGAGTGGCCTCAGTGTGATTCAACTCTGAAAGTCTGGAGGCAGGGACTATTCCTGCACGAGAGGCCGGCAGCATAGTGCTGAGCGGGCAATTGCGCACAGACCAGTCCATCAGCAGGGAGATTGGCGCATGCACAGTGACCTCATATTGCCCCGCAACCGCCCATCACTGAACTTCTGGCACCCCCATTCCCCAATTGCTGGCCTCCTGGACCTCCCTGGGCAAGCCCCGATTTCACCCCACCCCCAATCCGCCCAAACCCCTACCCAGCCAGTCTCAGTCTCCTGATCTCCACCCACGGGCAGTACCGACCCCCACCCCTCTGACAGGCCTGACCGCACTTCCCCCCCGCCCCCCCACCCCCAACCTCCGCACCCGGATGGCCAGCCTTGATTACCTTCTTCCTCCTTTTGCTGGCAGTCTCAAGTGCAGTGAGGCAGCGGCTCCCCCGAATAGGCCCCACCCCCTCTGGCCCCACCCCCTTGGCACTGCACAATGCCCTGTGGAAAGTGTCAAGGTGCCAGGCTGACACCCCCCTCCTCCTTTACACCTGACCTCCCGGAGGGGACCTCCATGTGAAAAACTGAGGACCTAGTACAGGTTCCTGGGAAAAGCACTTGTCAGATCCTGTCAATCTCTTTTTTATTCATTCATGGGATATGGGCACCACTGGCTAGCCAGCATTCATTGCCCATCCCTAATTGCCCTGGAGAAGCTGGTAGTGAGCCGCCTTCTTTAATCGCTGCAGTCCATGTGCTGTGGGGTGACCCAGAATGCCGTTAGGAGGGAATTCCAGGATCTTGACCCAGCAACTGCAAAAGAACAGCGTTATATTTCTAAGTCAGGATGGTGAGTGGCTTGGAGGGGAACTCGCAGGTGGTGGTGTACCCAAGTATCTGCTGCCCTTGTCCTTCTGGTCTTGGGTTTGGAAGGTGCTATCTAAGGATCATTGGTGAATTGCTGCAGTGCATCTTGTAAATAGTGGAGTTGGGGACAATTACGTTCCAAGATCTCACTGACGCGTTTCATTATTTTGACCTCTAGCAGATTTTGCGCCTGTGTTGCTACTTGGATTTAAGATGCAGCATTGAACAATTGTGGCATAGCTTCCAACTCCTTAAAATGGAAATGAACATTTCATTAGCTTTCTAAAATAATTTTGACTGTCTAAAACATCTTATGAAGGTCTTTGTTGCCAGCTTCCCACCATTTAGAAAATATTCTGATTGGTCTTTCTTAGGCTCTAAGTGGGTGACTTTGCACTTCCCCATATCTAGTTTCATCTGCTGCAGTTTGGTCCATTATGCTGATTGATGTTCTCTTCAGACTTTGCTCCGCCACCTAGAGTATTTAGGGCATCACTGGTTTTAGTCTCATCAGAAAACTTGGACGTTTCATACTCTATTCCTTCATCTCAATTATTGAAAAGCATCGTGAAAGGCCAGGGACCCAGTTCCTGGGAACATCACTTGTCAGATACTATTTTTTTTATCTTGACATTGCGTTGTCACCTGAAAACCAATTTCTGCAACACATACCACAAGGTTACCTCAATCCCATATATTCTCATAATATCCTGTGCAGAACCTTCTAAAATGCATCTGGATCTCCAGATGGACAACATCTACAGACATTTCCTCTCCAGCATTTTGGTCACATCCTCAAAATTCTTTGACTAGATTAGACAGTTGTGATCTACGCTTCACAAAGTCATGCTTACTCAATTGGCTTACGTATGAGCCACACCATGGAAGATCTACCAATGATTATGTATCTGAATGTAGTCACGAAACAGGGCATGAATGCCAGAATTACAGACTGGCAGCACAAAAGCCAGTCAGGGACTCCAAAAGGAACCTCAGAGTGGAGTTGATTAACAAGCAGAAATGACGATCCAGGTACCCGACTACCTACGAGCAATGACATGAAAGATTTACTCTTGCCAACAAATATCTATCTATTCAACCTTACTCCTGCAGAGTTTGTACTGTCTGTCCCAACTTACAATACAGGATAACTATGTTCAGACAAACCTTCAATGTCTGAAACTTCCATTGATGACTCTTTCATTCTTCATTCCCCTTCACAAAGTAAACTTATTCAGATCTTCTAGTCGACCACATTCACTCCAACCCGAACATTTAACCAGTGCGGCTCCATTGCCTTCACTTAAGGTGATTGTGCAGCCTCCTGTTTTAAATGTAGCCAGTTTATAAACACATTGTGATGTGTGATAACACTGTGAAACACATTGTGAGGTTAAGACATGCATTGTGATGTCATGGTCTGACCCATCACTTAAACTTGATGAAACTGTTCTTAGCAAACCCTTGGGTTTCATTTAGCTACAGCGTTAAACTGCAAAAATAGGTTTCCATTTGATAACGTCCCAGAGAACAGGAAGGGTGGACGATCTGATTCTTTGCCTCCAGCCATTAATGTTAAGTCATTGTTTATAATTGCTGGTATTGGCAATTTAGCTCCCAGGAATGTTTCACCATTAATTTAATGCAGGTTATCAGTACCTGAAATATATTAGTCCCATCATTGACCCTTATCCATTGATAAACTGAGGAACATGGGAATGGGAGTAGTCCATTCAGCTTCCTGAGCCTATTCAGTTAGATTAAGACTGATCTGTGTCTTGCTTTCATATCTAAATTAACATAAATTTATTAACATAAATTAACATAATTAACATAAATTTTTAACTCTAATTGACCGAGGCAGAAGCCAACTTTCGCGGGGCTGAGTTCCTGAATTCCTCCACTATCCTTTACGGTAACTCACCCTTGAAACTGATTTTAAAAACATTTTTATGATTTAAGATACATCATACCACCGAGAGTATTTAGGGCATTGCTTGCTTTACTGTCATCAGAAAACTTGGACATTTGACGCTCTATTCCTTCATCTCAATTATTGAAAAGCATCGTGAAAAGCCAGGGACCCAGTTCCTGGGAACATCACTTGTCAGATCTTATTTTTTTCTTTATCTTGACATTGCGTTGTCACCTGAAAACCAATTACTACAACACATACCACAAGGCGACCTCAATCCCATATATTCTCATAATATCCTGTGCAAAACCTGCTAAAATGCATCTGGATCTCCAGATAGACAACATCTACAGACATTTCCTCTCCAGCATTTTGGTCACATCCTCAAGATTTATTGACTAGATCAGCCAGTTGTGATCTACGCTTCACAAAGTCCGTGCTATCTTAATTTGCTGATGGATGAGCCACACCATGGAAGATTTACCGATGATTATGTATCTGAATGTAGTCACGAAACAGGGCATGAATGCCGGAATTACAGACTGGCAGCACAAGAGCCAGTCAGGGACTCCAAAAGGAACCTCAGAGTCGAGTTGATAAACAACCAGAAATGAAGTTCCAGGCACCCGACTACCTACGAGCAATGACATGAAAGATTTGCTCATGACAACAAATATCTATCGATTCAACCTTACTCCTGCAGGAGTACTCCTGAGTTTGTAATGTCCGTCCCAAATTACAATACAAGATAAGTAGGTTCAAACAAACCTGACAATATCTGCAGTCTTCCATTGATGACATTTTAATTCTTCATTCCCCTTCACAAAATAAACTTATTCAGACCTTCTAGTCGACCACACTCACTCCAACTCGAACATTTAACTAGTGCAGCTCCACTGCCTTCATTTAAAGTGTTATGCAGCCTCCTGTTTTAAATGCAGCCAGTTTATAAACACATTGTGGTGTACGATAACACTGTGAAACACATTGTGAGGTTAAGGCATGTCATGGTCTGACCCATCATTTAAATTTTAAATGTAACCAGTTTATAAACACATTGTGATGCGTAATAACACTGTGAAACACATTGTGAGGTTAAGACATGCATTGTGATGTCATGGTCTGACCCATCACTTAAACTTGATGAAACTGTGCTGAGCAAACCCTTGGGTTTCATTTAGCTACAGCGTTAAACTGCAAAAATAGGTTTCCATTTGATAACGTCCCAGAGAACAGGAAGGGTGGACGATCTGATTCTTTGCCCCCAGCCATTAATGTTAAGTCATTGTTTATAATTGCTGGTATTGGCCATTTAGCTCCCAGGAATGTTTCACCATTAATTTAATGCAGGCTAATCAGTACCTGAAATATATTAATCCCATCATCGACCCTTATCCATTGATAAACTTCGGAGCAGGGTACGGGAGTAGTCCATTCAACTTCCTGAGCCTGTTCAGTTAGATTAAGACTGATCTGTGCCTTGCTTTCATTTCAAACAGTAACTTAATTCACATAAATCTATCACTCCAATTAACCTAGCCAAAAACCAACTTTCTGGGAGGTGAGTTCCTGAATTCCTCCAGTACCCTTTATGGTGACATTACCCCTGAAACTGATTTTAAAAACATGTCCACTGTTCTGGACTCCCTCACCAGATGGAATAATTTCTCCCCGTCTGATGTATTATATTATGATGTCATGACTAAATCTTAAAAACTCAACTAGATCCATACTGAAGCTTCAGAACTTGAGGAAGTGGAAGCTCAGTCCGAACAACATGTCCTCATCATTTAACCCTCTAATCCCCAGTATCATTCCTGTGAATCAAAGTTACACCCCCTCCAGAACCAATCTGCTTCCAGAGAATATGAAGCCCAGAGTTGCATTCAATCCTCCAGATGTGATCCAAAACAGATCATTTAAAATCTATGGCACAGCTGTTTTAACATTTCATTAGCTTTTAAACTATATTTTGCCTTCTCCATCAGATCCCAGCCTCTTGCCATTTAGGAAATATTATGATAAATCCTCCTTAGGCCCCAATTGATTAATATTGCACTCACCCACATCAAGCTCCATCTGCCGCATTTTTGTCACTTTGCAACTTTTCATTCCTATTTCCATTATTTACTGCACTTACTGCCATCAGAAAACTTGGATAAGCAGCTCCATATTCCTTCAGCAGCTCCATATTCCTTCAGCAGCTCCATATTCCTTCATTGGCTCTCCTTCCATTGAATCCACTGGTTGGGGGTGTTTTCATTCTTCATGCTCCCTTTACAAAGTAAACTTATTCATATCTTCCAGCCAACGACATTCACTCCAGAGCAGTCAGTTAGTATGTCAGAGTAGCTGCAATTCCTTCACTTCAATTGATTGTGCAGCCTCCAACCTCAAACTTCTCCAATTTACAAGCATGTTGTGAAGTTTGCTGTCACTGTGATCCACATTGTGAGTGTGGACATGCGTTGTGATGTCACATTAAAGGAGTCACACCTTGATGAAATAATGTGTTGTAAATCCTTGGGCTTCACTTAGGGAACAATAACTTACTGAGCTGGACTGCAACAATAGTTTCAGTTTGATCACGTTCCAGAGAGCAGGGAGTGCCGGTGGTTGGCAATAATGTGATTCTTTGCCTCCTGCCTTTCGTGTTAAATGTTATTATATATTTACAGCAACCGGAGTAAACCATTCAGCTCCTTGGGAATATTTCACCATTAACTTAATTCATGGAGTTCAATTAACCCAACCCAAAAAATAGGTCCAGGATACTCCCCAAAAAAGTCCCCAAAGTGCGGGAAAATGGGAGTGATTCCTGCTGGTTTTTTTAGCGTGATTTATAGAATGAATCTCCGACACTCTGAGCATCACAGAGTGCCCCAGCAGGACTCACTCTGAAAGTCTGGAGTTGGGGCCTATTTCCACCAGAGAGCCCAGCAGCATGGCGCTGAGCAGGTCACTGAGCATGTGCCGATCTGTCAGCAGGGAGATTGGCGCATGCACAGTGGCGCCAGATTGCCCGGCAACCCTCTATCACTGAGTTTCTGACACCTTCAACCTCCAATCGCTGGCCTCCAGAACTTGATGTGGAGATGCCAGCGTTGGACTGGAGTAAACACAGTAAGAAGTTTAACAACACCAGGTTAAAGTCCAACAGGTTTATTTGGTAGCAAAAGCCTACCAAATAAACATGTTGGACTTTAACCTGGTGTTGTTAAACTGCTTACTCCAGAACTTCCCCAGGCACAAGCCCCAATGTCACCCGCCACCACCCCCCAACTCCAGCCAGCCCCGATCTCCCCAAACCCCCATCCAACCAGCCTCAATCACCCAATCCCCGACACCGAACAGTCCCGATTTGCAGATTTCCACCCCCCCCCCCTACTCCGGGCAGTACCGAGCCCCCACCCCTCCGACAGTCCCGACCTCTCCGACAGTCCTGAACCCCCCCGCCTTTTGCCCCACCACATCCGGATGGCCAGCTTCGATCATCTCCTCCCTCCCTCTTCTAGCGATCCCAAGTGCAGTGTGGCAGTGGGTCCCCCCAATACGCCCAACCCCCTCTGGCCCCACACCCTCTGGCCCCACCCCTTGGCACTGCACAATGCCTGGTGGGCAGTGTCATGCTGCCCCTTGAGCAGTGCCAGGGTGCAAGGCTGATACCCCGCCTTACACCTGTCCTTCCATTGGGGGACCGCCATGTGAAAAACTGGGGTCCCAGCACAGATTCCTGGGAACAGCACTTGTCATATCCTGTCAATCTTGCTTGCTTTAGTGTCATCAGAAAACTTGGACATTTGATGCTCTATTCCTTCATCTCAATTGTTGAAAATCGTGAAAAGCCAGGGACCCAGTTCCTGAGAACATCACTTGTCTGATCTTATTTTTTTCTTTATCTTGACATTGCGTTGCCACCTGAAAACCAATTACTACAACACATACCACAAGGTTGCCTGAATCCCATATATTCTCATAATATCCCGTGCAGAACCTTCTAAAATGCAACTGGGTCTCCAGATGGACAACATCTTCAGACATTTCCTCTCCAGCATTTTGGTCACATCCTCATCATTCTTTGACTGTATTACTCAGTTGCGATCTACGCTTCACAAAGAGTGGAGTTAATTAACAATCAGAAATGAGGCTCCCGGCACTCGGCTACCTATAAGCAATGACATGAAAGATTTACTTGTGGCAATAAGTATCTATCTATTCAACCTTACTCCTGCAGAGGCACTCCTGAGTTTGTACTGTCCGTCCCCAAATTACAATACAAGATAACTATGTTCAGACAAACCTTACAATATCCACAACCTTTCATTAATGACTCTTCCATTCTTCATTCTCCCTTCACAAAGTAAACTTACTCAGATCTTCGAGTCGACGACATTCTCTGCAACTCGAACATTTAACTAGTGCGGCTCCATTGCCTTCACTTAAAGTGATTATGCAGCCTCCTGTTTTAAATGCAGCCAGTTTATAAACACATTGTGATGTGTAATAACAACTTGAAACACATTGTGAGGTCAAGACATGTCATGGTCTGACCCATCCCTTAAACTTGATGAAACTGTGCTTAGCAAACCCTTGGGTTTCATTTAGCTACAGTGTTAAACTGCAAAAATAGGTTTCCATTTGATAACGTCCCAGAGAACAGGAGGAATGGATGATGTGATTCTTTACCCCCAGTCATTAATGTTAAGTCTTTGTTATAATTGTTGATATTGGCCATTTAGCTCCCCAGGAATGTTTCACCATTAATTTAATGCAGGTTACTTAGAATTTTAAATATATTAATCCCATCATTGACCCTTATCCATTGATAAACTGAAGAACATGGGTAGGGTAGAAGTCTATTCAGTTTCCTGAGTCTGTTTTTGCCCTCTCTGTCAGATCCCAGCTTCTCGCCATTTGGGAAACATTCTGTACATCGTCCTTAGGCCCAAATTAAATAATATTGCACTTGCCCACATCAAGCTCCACCTGCCGCAGTTTTGTCACTAAGTCTATCAATGTTCCTTTGCAACTTTTCATTCCTATTTCCCTTATTTACTGCACTTAGTGCCATCAGAAACCTTGGATAAGCCGCTCTCTATTCCTTCATTGGTTCTCCTTCCATTGAATCCACTGGTTGATGGTGTTTTCATTCTTCATGCTCCCTTTACAAAGTAAACTTATTCATATCTTCTAGCCAACGACATTCACTGTAGAGCAGTCAGTTAGTATGTCAGAGTAGCTGTAATTCCTTCACTTTAACTGACTGTGCAGCCTCCAACCTCAAACTTCTCCAATTTACAAGCATGTTGTGAAGTTTGCTGTCACTGTGATCCACATTGTGAGTGTGGACATGCGTTGTGATGTCACATTAAAGGAGCCACACCTTGATGAAATAGTGTGTTGTAAACCCTTGGGCTTCACTTAGGGAACAATAACTTACCTAGCTGGACTGCAACAAGAGTTTCAGTTTGATCACGTCCCAGAGAGCAGGGAATGCCGGTGGTTGGCAATAATGTGATTCTTTGCCTCCTGCCATTAGTGTTAAATGTTATTATATATTTACAGCAACCGGAGTAAACCATTCAGCTCCTTGGGAATATTTCACCATTAACTTAACTCATGGAGTTCAATTAACCCAACCCAAAAACAGGGCCAGGATACTCCCCAAAAAAGGCCCCAACGTGCGGGAAAATGGGAGTGACTCCCCCCATTGGTTTTTTTGTGTGATTTTCAGAATGAATCTCCGACACTCTGTGCATCACAGAGTGTCCTAGCATGATTCACTCTGAAAGTCAGGAGGTGGGACCTATTCCTGCCAGAGAGGCCGGCAGCATAGCGCTGAGTGGGCCATTGCGCATGCGCCAGTCCGTCAGCAGGGAGATTGGCACATGCACAGTGGCCCCAGATTGCCCCACAGCCCCCTATCACTGAGCTTCTGACCCCCCTGAACCTCCGATTGCTGGCCTCCAGGACCTCCGTGGTCAAGCCCTGACGTTGCCCCCTCCCCCACTCCTATAAGCTCCGATCTCCCAGCCAGCCTCAATCACCCAATACCCCAACCCCGGTCAGTCCCAAAATCCAGAACCCCACCCGGGCAGTGCCGACCCACCACCCCTCCAACAGCCCCAACCCCTACAACAGTTCTGACCGCACCCCCCCATTTCCCCCACCACCACATCTGAATGGCCAGCCTCGATCACCTCCTGCCTCCCTCTGCTAGTGATCCCAAGTGCAGTGTGGCAGCGGTTCCCCCCTATAGGCCCCACCCTGTCTGCCTACCCCCTCTGGCCCTGCCCCCTTGGTACTGCACAATGCCTGATGGGCAGTGTCAAGCTGCCCCTTAGGCAGTGCCAGGGTGCAAGGCTGACACCTTCCCTTACACCTGTTCTCCCGGTGGGGGACCTCCGTGTGAAAAACTGAGGACCCAGTACAGGTTCCTGGGAACAGCACTTGTCACATCCTGTCAAACCTTTTTTTATTCATTTGTGGGACATGGGTGTCACTGGCTGGCCACCATTTATTGCCCATCCCTAGTTGTCCTTGAGAAGTTCGTAGTGAGCCACCTTTACTAATCGCTGCAGTCCATGTGCTGTGGGTCAACCCACAATGCTGTTAGGGAGGGAATTCCAGGACCTTGACCCAGCAACTGCAAAGGAACAACAATATATTTCCAAGTCAGGATGGTCAGTGGCTTGGAGGGGAACTTGCAGGTGGTGGTGTACCCATGTATCTGCTGCCCTTGTCCTTCGAGACAGAAGTGGTCGTGGGTTTGGACGGTCTAAGGATCCATGGTGAATTGCTATGGTGCATCTTGCAGATAGTGGGGCTGGGGACAATTGTGTCCCAAGATCTCACTGATGCAATTCATTATTTTGACCTCTAGCAGATTTTGCGCCTGCGTTGCCATTTGGATTTAAGATGCAGCATTGAACAATTGTGGCATAGGTTCCAAACCTCTTAAAATGAAAAGGAACATTTCATTAGCTTTCTAAAACATTTTTGACTGTCTAAAACATCTTGTGAAGATCTATCTGTTGCCAGTTTCTCACCATTTTTTGGAAAATATTCTGATTGCTCTTTCTTAGGCTTCGGCCACTTTGTACTTCCCAACACTTAGCTCCATCTGCTGCAGTTTTGTTCATTAAGTCGATTGATGTGCTCTTGGGACTTTGCGCTGCCACCTAGAGTATTTAGGGCATCGCTTGCTTTAGTGTCATCAGAAAACTTGGACATTTGACGCTCTATTCCTTCATCTCAATTATTGAAAAGCCACTTGAAAAGCCAGGGACCGAGTTCCAGGGAACATCACTTGTCAGATTTTTTTTTTTATCTTGACATTGAGTTGCCACCTGAAAACCAATTACTACAACACATACCACAAGGTTACCTCAATCCCATATATTCTCATAATATCCTGTGCAGAACCTTCTAAAATGCATCTGGATCTCTAGATGGACAACATCTACAGACATTTCCTCTCCAGCAATTTGGTCACATCCTCAAAATTCTTTGACTGTATTAGTCAGTTGCGATCTACGCTTCACAAAGAGTGGAGTTGATTAACAATCAGAAATTAGTCTCCCGGCACCCGACTACTTATAAGCAATGGCATGAAAGATTTACTTGTGGCAATAAGTATCTATCTATTCAACCTTACTCCTGCAGAGTTACTCCTGAGTTTGTACTGTCCGTCCCAAATTACAATTCAAGATATCCACGTTCAGACAAAGCTTACAATATCCACAACCTTCCATTGATGACTTTTCCATTCTTCATTCCCCTTCTCAAAGTAAACTTATTCAGATCTTCTAGTCGACCACATTCACTCCAACTCGAACATTTAACTAGTGCGGCTCCATTGCCTTCACTTAAAGTGATTATGCAGCTTCCTGTTTACAGCAACCAGAGTAAACCATTCAGCTCCTTGGGCATATTTCACCATTAACTTAACTCATGGAGATCAATTAACCCAAGCAAAAAATAGGGCCAGGATATTCCCCAAAAAATTCTAAGTCCCCAATGTGCAGAAAAATGGGAGTAACTCTCACTGTTGTTTTTTAGCGTGATTTCCAGAAAGAATTTCTGACCCTCTGTGCATCACAGAGTGGCCTCACTGTGATTCACCCTGAAAGTCTGGAGGCGAGGCCTATTCCCGCACAAGAGGCCGGCAGCATAGCGCTGGACCATCAGCAGCAAGATCGACGCATGCACAATGTCCCCATATTGGCCCGCAACCGCCCATCTTCTGACTTCTGACACTTAACATCCCCCAATCGCTGGCCTCCTGTATCTCCCTGGGCAAGCCCCGATGTCACCCCACCCCCAATCTGCCCAAACCCCCACCCAGCCAGTCTCAGTCTCCTGATCTCCACCCAGGGCCGTCCCAATCTACCGATCCACACCCCCAGGCAGTACTAACCCACCACCCCTCCGACAGCCCCGACCCCTCCGACAGTTCTGACCAACCCCCCCCGGCCCTGCCCCCCCCCCCCACTTCTCCCCCCCCTCCCCACTTCTCCCCCCCCTCCCGTGCACCCGGATGGCCAGCCTCGATCACCTCCATCCTCCCTCTGCTGGCAATCCCAAGTGCAGTGTGGCAGGGGGGTCCCCTCATAAGGCCCCACCCCCTCTGGAACCTACCCTCTCTGGCCCCACCCCCTTGGCACTGCACAATGCCCAGTGGGAATTGTCAAGGTGCCCCTTGGGCAGTGCCAAGGTGCCAGACTGACATCCCCCACCTTCCCCCGCCTTACATGACATCCTGGAGTGAACCTCTATGTGAAAAACTGAGGACCAAGTACAGGTTCCTGGGAACAGCACTTGTCACACCCTGTCAATCTTTTTTTAATTCTTTTGTGGGATATAGGCGCCACTGGCTGACCAGCAGTCATTGCCCATCTGTAGTTGCCCTTGAGAAGCTGGTAGTGAGCCGCCTTCTTTAATCGCTGCAGTCCATGTGCTGTGGGTTGACCCACAATGCTGTTAGGCAGGGAATTCCAGGATCTTGACCCAGCAATTGCGGAGGAACGGCAATATATTTCCAAGTCAGAACGGTGAGTGGCTTGGAGGGGAACTGCAGATGGTGGTGTACCCATGTATCTGCTGCCCTTGTCTTTCTCGACACAAGTTGTCGTGGGTTTGGAAGGTGTTATCTAAGGATCTTTGGTGAATTGATGCAGTGTATCTTGTAGATAGTGGAGTTGGGGACAATTACATCTCAAGATCTCACTGAAGCGATTCATTAGTTTGACCTCCAGCATATTTTGCGCCTGCGTTGCCATTTGGATTTAAGATCCAGCATTGAACAATTGTGGCAGAGCTTCCAACCCTCTTAAAATGAAAACGAATATTTCATTAGCTTTCTAAAACATTTCTGACTGTCTAAAGCAGCTTTTGAAGGTCTTTCTGTTGCCAGCTTCTCACCATTTAGAAAATATTCTGATTGGTCTTTCTTAGACTCAAAGTGGGTGACTTTGCATTTCCCAACATTTAGCTCCATCTGCTGCAGTTTTGTTCATTAAGTCGATTGATGTTCTCTTGGGACTGTGTGCTGCCACCTAGAGTATTTAGGGCATCGCTTGCTTTAGCTTCATCAGAAAACTTGGACATTTGACGCTCTATTCCTTCATCTCAATTATTGAAAAGCCACGTGAAAAGCCAGGGACCAAGTTCCAGGGAACATCACCTGTCAGATTTTTTTTTTAAATCTTGACATTGAGTTGCCACCTGAAAACCAATTACTACAACACATATCACAAGGTTACCTCAATCCCATATATTCTCATAATATCCTGTGCAGAACCTTCTCAAATGCATCTGGATCTCCAGATGAACAACATCTACAGACATTTCCTCTCCAGCATTTTGGTCACATCCTCAAAATTCTTTGACTAGATCAGCCAGTTGCAATCTACGCTTCACAAAGACGTGCTAACTTAATTTGCTTACGTATGAGCCATACCATGGGAGATCTACCAATGATCATGTATCACAAAACAGGGCATGCATGCCAAAGTTACAGACTGGCAGCACAAGAGTCAGTCAGGGACTCCAAAAGGAATCTCAGAGTGGAGTTGATTAACAATCAGAAATGAAGCTCCAGGAACCCAAATACTTACGAGCAATGGCATGAAAGATTTACTCGTAGCAACAAATAAGAACATAAGAAATAGGAGCAGGAGTAGGCCATCTAGCCCCTCGAGCCTGCCCCGCCATTCAATAAGATCATGGCTGATCTGAAGTGGATCAGTTCCACTTACCCGCCTGATCCCTATAACCTCTAATTCCCTTACTGATCAGGAATCCATCTATCCGTGATTTAAACATATTCAACAAGGTAGCCTCCACCACTTCAGTGGGCAGAGAATTCCAGAGATTCACCACCCTCTGAGAGAAGAAGTTCCTCCTCAACTCTGTCCTAAACTGACCCCCCTTTATTTTGAGGCTGTGTCCTCTAGTTCTAGCTTCCTTTCTAAGTGGAAAGAATCTCTCCACCTCTACCCTATCCAGCCCCTTCATTATCTTATAGGTCTCTATAAGATCCCCCCTCAGCCTGCTAAATTCCAATGAGGACAAACCCAATCTGCTCAGTCTCTCCTCATAATCAACACTCCTCATCTCTGGTATCAACCTGGTGAACCTTCTTTGCACTCCCTCCAAGGCCAATATATCCTTCCGCAAATAAGGGGACCAATACTGCACACAGTATTCCAGCTGCGGCCTCACCAATGCCCTGTACAGATGCAGCAAGACATCTCTGCTTTTATATTCTATCCCCCTTGCGATATAGGCCAAATATCTATCTATTCAACTTTACTGCTGCAGAGTTTGTACTGTCCATCCCAAATTATAATACAAGATAACTAGGTTCAGACAAATCTTACAATATCCACAACCTTCCATTGATGACTTTTCCATTCTTCATTCCCCTTCACAAAGTAAACTTATTCAGATCTTCTAGTCGACCACATTCACTCCAACTCGAACATTTAACTAGTGCAGCTCCATTGCCTTCACTTAAAGTGATTATGCAGCCTCCTGTTTTAAATGTAACCAGTTTATAAACACATTGTGATGTATGATAACACTGAGAAACACATTGTGAGGTTAAGACATCTCATGATCTGACCCATCACTTAACCATGATGAAACTGTGCTTAGCATCCTTTGGGTTTCATTTAGCTATAACATTAAACTGCAAAAATAGATTTCCATTTGATCACACCCAAAGAACAGGAACGGTGGACGATCTGATTCTTTGCCCCCAGCCATTAATGTTATGTCATTGTTTATAATTGCTGGTATTGGCCATTTAGCTCCCAGGAATGTTTCACTATTAATTTAATGCAGGTTAATCAGTACCTGAAATATATTAATCCCATCATTGACCCTAATCCAATGATAAACTTAGGAACATGGGTACTGGAGTTGTCCATTCAGCTTCCTGAGCCTGTTGAGTTAGATTAAGGCTTGCCTTCATCTCAAAAAGTAACTTAATTAACATAAATCTATCAACTCTAATTAACCGAGCCAAAAACCAACTTTCTCGGGGCTGACTTCCTGAATTCCTCCAATGGGCCCGATTTTACCAAAACTTCACGCCCGTTTTTGGGCGCGAAATCGTGGTAAAGTTGGACATCGGGCCTATACCGCAATCTGCACCCGATTCCGAGCAGATCGCGGCTCTACCGACACCCGATTCGGACGCGGGGCCGGCCCGCGCCTAAATTGAGCGGCCCGACAATTTAAATGCATTAGCATGCATTTAAATCGACTTAATGAACCGCGCCCCCAATCCTACCACCAAATCCCACTTTACCGTCTTCTGGCCCGTTCCGAATCCGCCCTTTTAGTGACCTGCAGAGTAAAAGTCCGAAGCAGATTTCTATTCTGCAGGGGAACCTCCGAAGCCCTCACTGCCCTTGTGAAGTCACCATCCTCCTCAACCAACCTTCGTAGACCCCCCCGCTAACCACCCCGGCAGACCCCCCCCCCGCCCACCGGCCGCGGATCAGTCCCCCTGGGAGGCAGGCCCACCTCAGCAGAGCACACCCCCAACCTACCTCGATCACGAGTCTCCCTCCACCATCCTTCCGTTAGCAAGGTAAGCTGTATATTCCTCAGCTAGATTCACTTTGGTCAACACAAAGATGGTCCTTCTGCCTTGTGGGTTCATCTGGCTCACCAAGTCAGTTACAATACTGCGTTCAGCATCTACTGAACCATCTTGGATACAAAGGATAATGAATGGTACTGGTCGACGTTCCTGGTGCTATCAGTACTGTAACATCAGGAATGGCTGCCGACACCAAGGATATAATTTTTAGCATAAGCAAGGTTTACATGCAGAACTCTAATGTCATTATCCTTTGTCTCCAAGATGGTTCAGTGGATGCTGAACGCAGTATTGTAACTGACTTGGTGAGCCAGATGGACCTGTCACACCCCCTCTCCTCCCCCCCCCTTGAGGGTGATCTGGGTCCCGCCCCCTCTCCTCCCACCCACCCTCCCTCCACGCCCCCCCGCCCCCCCCTCCCCCCGCCCCCCCGCCCCCCCCTCCCCCCGCCCCCCCCTCCCCTCCCCCCGCCCCCCCCTCCCCTCCCCCCGCCCCCCCCTCCAGATGATCTGAGTCAGAGAGCCGCTCTCTCTGCTATTTTCTCCCCACCCGGGCACGCTGCTTCAGGTTTTTTTTCGAACTGCGCATGCGCAGTTCAGAGCTCCGATCGTTCCGGCAGCACTAAGCCCCGCCCACAGCGTGAATCGGACCGGAACTGGCAAAACGCGTATGGGCGCGCTGCAAAGAGGATTCCAGGCTCGGATCTATTTGACGCCCAGATTCGGCACTTAGACTCAAAATGGTAAAATCAGGCCCAATATCCTTTGTGGTGACATCACCCCTGAAACTGATTTTAAAAACATGTCCCCTGTTCTGGACTCCCTCACCAGATGGAATAATTTCTCCCTGTCTGATGCATTATATTATGATGTCATGAGTGAATCTCAAACTCAACTAGATCCATACTGAAGCTTCAGAACTTGAGGAAGTGGAAGCTCAGTCCAAACAACATGTCCTCATCATTTAACCCTCTAATCCCCAGTATCATTCCTGTGAATCAAAGTTACACCCCCTCCAGAACCAATATGCTTCCAGAGAATGTGAAGCCCGGAGCTGTATTCAATCTTCCAGATGTGATCCAAAACAGATCATTTAAAATCTGTGGCACAGCTGTTTTAACATTTCATTCACTTTTAATTTCTTTTTTTACCTTCTCCATCAGATCCCAGCTTCTTGCCATTGAGGAAATATTCCGATGCACCTTCTTAGGCTCAAATTGACTAATATTGCACTTGCCCACATCAAGCTCCACCTGCCACAGTTTTGTCACTCAGTCTATCAATGTTCTTTTGCAACTTTTCATTCCTATTTCCCTTATTTACTGCACTTAGTGCCATCAGAAACCTTGGATAAGCATACTCCTTCATTGGTTCTCCTTCCATTGAATCCACTGGTTGGGGGTGTTTTCATTCTTCATGCTCCCTTTACAAAGTAAACTTATTCATATCTTCTCGCAACGACATTCACTCCAGAGCAGTCAGTTAGTATGTCAGAGTAGCTGCAATTCCTTCACTTTAACTGACTGTGCAGCCTCCAACCTCAAACTTCTCCAATTTACAAGCATGTTGTGAAGTTTGCTGTCACTGTGATCCACATTGTGAGTGTGGACATGCGTTGTGATGTCACATTAAAGGAGCCACACCTTGATGAAATAATGTGTTGTAAACCCTTGGGCTTCACTTAGGGAACAATAACTTACTGAGCTGGACTGCAACAATAGTTTCAGTTTGATCACGTTCCAGAGAGCAGGGAGTGCCGGTGGTTGGCAATAATGTGATTCTTTGCCTCCTGCCATTAGTGTTAAATGTTATTATATATTTACAGTAACCGGAGTAAACCATTCAGCTCCTTGGGCATATTTCACCATTAACTTAACTCATGGGGTTCAATGAATCCAACCAAACAATAGGGCCAGGATACTCCCCAAAAAAGTCCCCAACTTGCAGGAAAATGGGAGTGATTCCTGCTGTTTTGTTTTAGCGTAATTTCCAGAAAGAATCTCCGACACTGTGCATCGCAGAGTATCCTAGCATGAATCACTCTGAAAGTCTGGAGATGGGCCTATTCCCGCTAGAGAGGCCGGCAGCATAGCGCCGAGTGAGGCACTGTGCATGCGCCGATCCATCAGCAGGGAGATCGGCGCATGCACAGTGGCCCCAGATTGCCCCACAACCGCCTATCACTGAGCTTCTGACCCCCCTCAACCTCCAATCATTGGCCTCCAGGACCTTCCTGGGAAAGCCCCAATGTCCCCCCCACTTTCTCCCCCTACTGCACCCGGATGGCCAGCCTCCATCACCTCCTCCCTCCCTCCCTCTGCCAGCGATCCCAAGTGCAGTGTGGCAGCAGGTCCCTCCAGTAGGTCTGACCCCCTCTGGCCCCACCCCCTCTGGCCCCATCCCGTTGCTACTGCACATTGCCTGGTGGGCAGAGTCAAGCTGACCCTTGGGCAGTGCCAGGGTGCAAGGCTGACACCCCCCCTTACACCTGTCCTCCCAGTGGGGAACCGCCATGTGAAAAACTGAGGACCCACTACAGGTTCCTGGGAACAGCACTTGTCACATCCTGTTAAAGGAGGAAAAATATACAGATGGGTACACATAAGATGGTTGCCTGGCACACAAACAGTCACCTGGGAAAGAGACATTAAACGGACACTGACTTTCAGTACAGACAGCCACCTGAGATTAAAACATAAAGGACAGACAGCTATCCAAAGTTAAACATGCAGGAATCAAATCCTACAGGAAGCCAGCCAGGGCTTAAAGATAAGGACAATAGGGATAGATAATGAGATTAACTACAGGTGGGATCGGGAATACATAACTGCAGGAAAACCAATTACTGTAAACTACTGTATGAATAGACTGAAACTAAAGTCATTGATATTCACTGACATAGGAAATGTATCCATTCATAGAACAATGCGATGTTAACATGCTTATGTCTGTATCTGTATTTGTCTATAACGATGTGTTTAACGATCGATCACCGACTTGATTACGACGATGTGATAATGGCTAGATGTCCGGTCCATCTATTGTGTAAAGAGTATAAAGATGGACCGCCCCTATTTTCTCATTGAGAGAAGGTAGCTGTCCAGAAGCACTGCGGAGTGCCAGTGCCTTTTCTCCACGAAGTTTCATTAAATAAAACTGTATTGTTGAAACCTTCAAGCCTGACTCACAAAGTGGCATTTTTCCCACAACACTGTCAACCTTTTTTTTATTCATTTGTGGGACATGGGCATCACTGGCTGGCCAGCATTCATTGCACATCCCTAGTTGTCCTTGAGAAGGTGGTAGTGAGCCACCTTTACTAATTGCTGCAGCCCATGCACTGTGGGTTAACACACAATGCTGTTGGGATGGGATTTCCAGGAACTTTGACCCAGTAACTGCAAAGGAATGGCAATATATTTCCAAGTCAGGATGGTGAGTGGCTTGGAGGGGAACATGCAGGTGATGGTGTACCCATGTATCTGCTGCCCTTGTCCTTCTAGACAGAAGTGTTCATGGGTTTGGAAGGTGCTGTCTAAGGATCTTTGGTGAATTGCTGCAGTGCATCTTGTAGATAGTGGAGTTGGGACAATTGTGTCACAGGATCTCACTGAGACAATTCAGTATTTTGACCATTCGCGGATTTTGCGCCTGCGTTGCCATTTGGATTTAAGATGCAGCATTGAACAATTGTGGCATAGCTTCCAACCCGCTTAAAATGAAAAGGAACGTTTCGTTAGCTTTCAAAAACATTTTTGACTTTGCATTTCCCAACATTTAGCTCCATCTGCTGCAATTTTGTTCATTAAGTCGATTGATGTTCTCTTCAGACTTTGCTCTGCCACCCAGAGTATTTAGGACATCGCTTGTTTTAGCTTCATCAGAAAACTTGGATATTTGACGCTCTATTCCTTCATCTCAATTATTGAAAAGCATCGTGAAAAGCCAGGGACCCAGTTCCTGGGAACATCACTTGTCAGATACTATTTTTTTTATCTTGACATTGCTTTGCCACCTGAAAACCAATTACTACAACACATACCACAAGGCTACCTCAATCCCATATATTCTCATAATATCCTGTGTGGAACCTTCTAAAATGCATCTGGATCTCCAGATGGACAACATCTACAGACATTTCCTCTCCAGCAATTTGGTCACACCTTCAAAATTCTTAGACTAGATTAGTCAGTTGCAATCGATGCTTCACAAAATCGTGCTAACTTAATTTGCTTACATGTGAGCCACATCATGGAAGATCTACCAATGTTTATGTATCTGAATATAGCCACAAAACAGTGCATGAATGCCAGAATTACAGACTGGCAGCAGAAGAGGCAGTCAGGGACTCCAAAAGGAACCTCAGACTGGAGTTGATTAACAATCAGAAATGAAGCTCCAGGCACCCGACTACCTACCAGCAATGACACGAAAGATTTACTCGTGGCAACAAATATCTATCTATTCAACCTTACTCCTGCAGGAGTACTCCTGAGTTTGAAATGTCTGCCACAAATTACAATACAGGATAACTATGTTCAGACAAACTTACAATATCTACAACCTTCCATTGATGACTTTTTCATTCTTCATTCCCCTTCACAAAGTAAACTTATTCAGACCTTCGAGTCGACCATATTCTCTGCAACTAGAACATTTAACTAGTGCAGCTCCATTGCCTTCATTTAAAGTGATTATGCAGCCTCCTGTTTTAAATGTAGCCAATTTATAAACACATTATGATGTGTGATAACACTGTGAAACACATTGTGAGGTTAAGACATGCATTGTGATGTCATGGTCTGACCCATCACTTAAACTTGATGAAACGGTGCTGGACATCTCTTGGGTTTCATTTAGCTACAGTGTTAAACTGCAAAAATAATTTTCCATTTGATAACGCCCCAGAGAACAGGAGGAGTGGATGATGTGATTCTTTACCCCCAGCCATTAATGTTAAGTTTTTATTTATAATTGATGGTATTGGCCACTTAGCTCCCAGGAATGTTTCACCATTAATTTAATGCAGGTTAATCAGTACCTGAAATATATTAATCCCATCATTGACCCTTATCCATTGATAAACTGAGGAACATGGGTACGGGAGTAGTTAATTCAGCTTCCTGAGTCTGTTTTTGCCTTCTCTGTCAGATCCCAGCTTCTCATCACTTAGGAAATATTCTGATAAATCTCCCTTAGGCCCAAATTGAACAATATTACACTTGCCCACATCAAGCTCCATCTGCCTCAGTTTTGTCACTCAGCCTATCAAATGTTCCTTTGCAACTTTTCATTCCTATTTCCATTATTTACTGCACTTAGTGCCATCAAAAACTTGGATAAGCCGCTCTCTATTCCTTCGTTGGTTCTCCTTCCATTGAATCCACTGGTTAATGGTGTTTTCATTCTTCATGCTCCCTTTACAAAGTAAACTTATTCATATCTTCTAGCCAACGACATTCACTCCAGAGCAGTCAGTTAGTTTGTCAGAGTAGCTGTAATTCCTTCACTTTAACTGACTGTGCAGCCTCCAACCTCAAACTTCTCCAATTTAAAAGAATGTTGTGAAGTTTGCTGTCACTGTGATCCACATTGTGAGTGTGGACATGCGTTGTGATGTCACATTAAAGGAGCCACACCTTGATGAAATAATGTGTTGTAAACCCTTGGGCTTCACTTAGGGAACAATAACTTACTGAGCTGGACTGCAACAAGAGTTTCAGTTTGATCACGTCCCAGAGAGCAGAGATGGTTGGCAATAATGTGATTCTTTGCCTCCTTCCAAGCTTGCGGGAAAGTGGGAGTGACTCCCGCTGGTTTTTTTAGCGTGATTTCCAGAATGAATCTCCAACACTCTGTGCATCACAGAATGCCCGAGCATGACTCACTCTCAAAGTCTAGAGGCGGGCCTATTCCCACCAGAGAGCCCAGCAGCATAGCGCTAAGCGGGCCACTGCACCTGGGCCGATCCGTCAGCAGGGAGATTGGCGCATGCACAGTGGCCCCTGATTGCCCCACAACCCCTATCACTGAGCTTCTGACCCCCTCAACCTTCAAATGCTAGCCTCCAGAACCTCCCTGGGCAAGCCCCAATATCACCACCCCCCTTTCTACCCCCACCGCACCTGGATGGCCAGCCTCAATCACCTCCTCCCTCCCTCTGCCAGCGGTCCCAAGTGCAGTGTGGCAGCGGGTCCCCCCAGTAGGCCCGACCCCCTCTGGCCCCACCCCGTTGGCACTGCCTAATGCCTGGTGGACAGTGTCAAGCTGCCCCTTGGGCAGTGCCAGGGTGCAAGGCTGGCACCCTCCCCTTCCACCTGTCTTCCCGGTGGGGGACGTCCATGTGAAAAACTGATTACCCAGTACAGGTTCCTGGGAACAGCACTTGTCACGTCCTGTCAATGTTTTTTTAATGCATTCATGGGACATCGGCGTCACTGACTGGCCAGCATTTATTGTCCATCCCTAGTTGTCGTTGAGAAGGTGGTAGGGAGCCACCTTTTCTAATCGCTGCAGTCCATGTTCTGTGGGTTAATCCACAATGCTATTAGGGGGAGAATTCCAGGATTTTGATCCAGTAACTGCAAAGGAACTGCAATATATTTCCAAGTTAGGACGGCGAGTGGCTTGGAGGGGAACATGCAGTTGGTGGTGTACCCATGTATCTGCTGCCCTTGTCCTTCTCAGAAGTGTTCGTGGGTTTGGAAGGTGCTGTCTAAGGATCTATGGTAAATTGCTACAGTGCATCGTGTAGATAGTGGGACTGGAGACGATTATGTCCCAAGATCTCACTGATGCAATTCATTATTTTGACCTCTAGCAAATTTTGCGCCTGCGTTGCCATTTGGATTTAAGATGCAGCATTGAACAATTGTGGCATAGCTTCCAACCCGTTTAAAATGAAAAGGAACGTTTCATTAGCTTTCTAAAACATTTTTGACTTTGCATTTCCCAACATTTAGCTCCATCTGCTGCAATTTTGTTCATTAAGTCGATCGATGTTCTCTTCAGACTTTGCTCTGCCACCGAGAGTATTTAGGGCATCGCTTGCTTTAGCTTCATCAGAAAACTTGGATATTTGACGCTCTATTCTTTCATCTCAATTATTGAAAAGCATCGTGAAAAGCCAGGGACCCAGTTCCCGGGAACATCACTTGTCAGATACTATTTTTTTTATCTTGACATTGCTTTGCCACCTGAAAACCAATTACTATAACACATACCACAAGGTTACTTCAATCCCATATATTCTCATAATATCCTGTGCGGAACCTTCTAAGATGCATCTGGATCTCCAGATGGACAACATCTACAGACATTTCCTCTCCAGCGTTTTGGTCACATCCTCAAAATTCTTTGACTAGATTAGCCAGTTGCGATCTACGCTTCACAAAATCGTGCTAACTTAATTTGCTTACGTATGAGCCACATCATGGAAGATCTACCAATGATTATGTATCTGAATATAGTCACAAAACAGGGCATGAATGCCAGAATTACAGACTGGCAGCACAAGAGCCAGTCAGGGACTCCAAAAGGAACCTCAGAGTGGAGTTGATAAACAATCAGAAATGAGGGTCCCGGCACCCAACTACCTACGAGCAATGACATGAAAGATTACTCGTAGCAACAAGTATCTATCTATTCAACCTTACTCCTGCAGAAGTACTCCTGAGTTTGTAATGTCCGTCCCCAAATTACAATACAAGATAACTATGTTCAGACAAACCTTACAATATCTGCAACCTTCCATTGATGACTTTTCCATTCTTCATTCTCCCTTCACAAAGTAAACTTACTCAGATCGTCTAGTCGACCACATTCACTCCAACTCGAACATTTAACTAGTGCAGCTCCATTGCCTTCACTTCAAGTGATTATGCAGCCTCCTGTTTAAAATGTAGCCAGTTTATAACCACATTGTGATGTGTAATAACATCTTGAAACACATTGTGAGGTTAAGACATGCATTGTGATGTCATGGTCTGACGCATCACTTAAACTTGATGAACTGTTCTTAGCAAACCCTTGGTTTCATTTAGCTACAGCGTTAAACTGCAAAAATAGGTTTCCATTTGATAACGTCCCAGAGAACAGGAAGGGTGGATGATCTGATTCTTTACCTCCAGCCATTAATGTTAAGTCATTGTTTATAATTGCTGGTATTGGCCATTTAGCTCCCAGGAATGTTTCACCATTAATTTAATGCAGGTTAATCAGTACCTGAAATATATTAATCCCATCATTGACCCTTATCCAATGATAAACTTCGGAACATGATTACGGGAGTAGTCCATTCAGCTTTCTGAGCCTGTTCAATTAGATTAAGACTGATCTGTGTCTTGCTTTCATATCAAACAGTAACTTAATTAACATAAATCTATCACTCTAATTTACCTAACCAAAAACCAGCTTTCTGGGTGTGGTTTCTGAATTCCTCCAGTACCCTTTATGGTGACATCACCCCTGATACTGATTTTAAAAATATGTCCACTGTTCTGGACTCTCTCACCAGATGGAATAATTTCTCTCTGTCTGATGCATTATATTATGATGTCATGACTAAATCTTAAAAATCTTAACTAGACACTCAACTACCTATGAGCAAAGATATATCTTGCTGTGTACATTTAACATAAAAGTGGTAGGATGTTCTACCCCAAAAGCGTATTTCCCAATCACTTCGATCATGGCTGATCTGTACCTCTAGTATATTACCCCATCATTGATCTATATCCTTTAATATGGTAAAGTAGGTTATTCAGCTCCTTGCACTTGCATTCTGATGTTCAGTTAGATAATGGTTGATCTGTATCTTAACTCAACCTACCTGCCCGCAATAACCCAACATAAACCTGTCACTCTAATTTTAAATGTTTTCAATTGACCTAGCTAACCTTGGAGGAGAGCTCCCAGGTTTCTACAATCTTTTGTATGATTAAATGCTTTCTAACATCATGCTTGAACAGTCTAACTCTAATTTTAAGAATGTGCCCATTGTTCTGGTTAGTGCTAAAATATATTAGCTTGAAATCAACTGCTTAGACAACTAATCCTTAATTTTCTTGTTTAATAACATTCGAATAGCACTGAACATCAACGTAGATTTTGCTCAAGAATATAAACACTGAACAATAACTTTCCATGAAAATATTTTTAATACGAAATAGAATAATACAAAAGAAAGCACATTTCAACCAATCCAGCCTTGGACAAATAAATTACATGTCAACACATTTAACTAATCAATTTTCCAATTCAGCTTCTTCTTGAACTTTTGTTGACATTTTCAAAGGTGCCCAGTAAGTGTTGGTGAGGTGCATGGATGCAGGGTTCCAGGGTGAACTGGCTTGATCGCTGGAGCAGCCTTTAAAAATGGCGCCCTTATCTTCGCATTTCTAAGTTGCTGGCCGGGTGGGGATGATCAGAGGCCGACCCACCATTGAAATGTTGTGGGATTGAATTTTTATTTCAAAGTCCTGAACTATTTGGTGGAGAAAGATGGCACAGCCGTCAACAGATTCAATGCTGCTTTTCCTGCCCGACATCAGCCTTTGCCGATATCCAGGAAAATCTCACCCAGTTAGGTTGATTGGCCATGCTAAATTGACCCTCGTGTCAGGGGATTAGCAGGGTAAATATGTGGGGTTACAGGAATAGGACCTGGGTGGGATTGTGGTCGGTGCAGACTTGATGGGCCGAATGGTCTCCTTCTGCACTGTGGGGATTTTATGATACTATTCTATGATTCTATATTTATTGGCATCATTATATTTTGTGATAGGCACCTTTACCAACATAATTGAAACCAGAAGAGAAAATGCTGAGAAATCTCAGCAGGTCTGGCAGCATCTGTAAGGAAAGAAAAGAGCTGACGTTCCGAGTCCAGATGACCGTTTGTCATCCCTGAACCTTTTGTTCAGATTCCAACAGCTGCAGTAGCTCTTTTCTCTCCTCACAGATGCTACCAGTCCGGCTGAGATTTTCCAGCATTTTCTCTTTTGTTTTCAGATTCCAGCAGTAATTTGCTTTTGTCCATATGAAACCAAACTGTATCAAGGCAGCATCAATCCAGGAATATTTCACCATCAGAATAAAGAGATTGAAACAAGTTGATGTGACAAAGAACCATGTGGTTGGATTTTATGGAGGCAAATTGAACAGCCCTCCCACCATGTTTACGTAAAATACGATGTGATGATGCTGGCTCAACAATTCCCGGTCATTCTACCAATTGCTGATAACATTTGAATTGATTTGATTTACTATTGTCACATGTATTAACATACAGTGAAAAGTATTGTTTCTTGCATGCAATACAGACAAAGCATACCATTCATAGAGAAGGAAACGAGAGAGTGCAGAATGTAGTGTTACAGTCATAGCTAGGGTGTAGAGAAAGATCAACTTAATGCAAGGTAAATCCATTCAAAAGTCTGACAACAGCAGGGAAGAAGCTGTTCTTGAGTTGGTTAGTACGTGACCTCAGACCTTTGGACCTTTTTCCCGAAGGAAGAAGGTGGAAGAGAGAATGTCCGGGGTACATGACATCCTTAATTATGCTGGCTGCTTTGCCGAGGCAACGTGAAGTGTAGACCGAGTCAATGGATGGGAGGCTGGTTTGCGTGATGGATTGGGCTACATTCATGACCTTTTGTAGTTCCTTGCAGTCTTAGGCAGAGCAGGAGCCATACCAAGCTGTGATACAACCAGAAAGAATGCTTTCTATGGTGCATCTGTAAAAGTTGGTGAGAGTCGTAGCTGACATGCCAATATGGATGAAGAATGGGTCCCGAAAAAGTCAAAGAACAAGCGATTAATAAGTTTAACCTAATGGACTGTAATTTTCATGGTGCATTCCAGTTTATGGGCAGCACAAGTGTAAAACATTGGGAGTGAGTGCAGCCGGGTGTGTGGGGGTGGCACAAGATCACATGAAAAAACATGCAAATGGACCATTAATGGTTATTCAAGGCCATTCCAATAGAAATATTCAAACATTGAAAAATGACAAAGTAGTAAGTGTTCTTTTAAATAAGTTTCAAAACAGTTTCTGATGTGAATTCTGAAAGCTGTTGAATCCTTGAAAAATTTCCACAATGAAGGCAGCTTTCAAAACTTTCGGCTGATAGATATAAGCAAAGCTCTTTCCGGTTGCCATACATTTATACAGTCCTGTGTAGATCTGTTAGTGTTTATGAAGGTTCCTGATTCCTTGTCCATATTGAGTACATTTGCACAGTCTCTCTCCTGTGTGGCTCTACTGGTGGATTTGGAACCTCCCTGACACTGTGAAACTCCACATTCTTTGTATTTTTTGGGGGTCTCTCCTGTGTGGATGTACTGATGAAGGTGATGATCACCTGATTTTATAAATTTACTCCCCTGGACAAATTGTGTGAATGATCCCTGATCATTTTGGTGTTGCAAAAGATTGTTTGGAAGGAGAAGAAAGTTCTGCCGACATTTGTCCACAGAATTCAGGATGTCTTCTGATGTACTTCTGACTAAAATCTGCAGTGGCAAATGCCACATTGCGATGAGGGCAGCTATGGCACTCAGCTTAGTGCACATGTTGCCCTGCTGGAGTGGGAAGAAGGACAATTGTCAGTGTAATGAAACACCTAGGCTGGAATCTTGCCACTGTTCATGCCAATGGGATTTTTCCATCCTGCTGCAGTGAATGGAGATTTGGCTGGGCGCCAAATTCTCTGACCTCATTGCAGCGGGAGCGTGGCATGAATGTCAGGTATGATTGCGCCCCTAGATATCTCTTTTGAAAATACAATTCATGTTGACTTTAGTATTAAAGCAGGTCTCTTGGATGTTAAATCTGAGAATTGAGAGCCTCCTCTAACTATGAAATGGGTGACATTTGGGGGGTAAATCATTAATAAGACATTACTTATTTAAAGAACATTATCAAATATTTCAAGGTTCATGCATTCAGTCTTTGAAATTCTCCAAGGAACAAGGTCAATTTAAGAATTATATTAAACTAGTGTGAAACCAGTTTTGTTAAAACGGGGGTGTTAGGAAACCAAAGGCAGTTTTAAGAACATAAGGTCTAGGAGCAGGAGTAGGCCATCTGGCCCCTCGAGCCTGCTCCGCCATTCAGTAAGATCATGGCTGATCTTTTCGTGGACTCAGCTCCACTTACCCGCCCACTCACCAAAACCCTTAATTTCATTACTGTTCAAAAATGTATCTATCCTTGCCTTAAAAACATTCAATGAGCCTCAACTGCTTCACTGGGCAGGGAATTCCACAGATTCACAAACCTTTGTGTGAAGAAGTTCCTCCTCAACTCAGTCCTAAATCTACTCCCCCTTATTTTGAGGCCATGCCCCCTAGTTCTAGCTTCACCCGCCAGTGGAAACAACTTCCCTGCTTCTATCTTATCTATTCCCTCCATAATTTTATCTGTTTCTATAAGATCTCCCCTCATTCTTCTGAATTCCAATGAGTATCACCCCAGTCTACTCAGTCTCTCCTCATAAGTCAACCCTCTCAACTCTGGAATCAGCCTAGTGAATCCCCTCTGCACCCCCTCTAGTGCCAGTATATCCTTTCTCAAGTAAGGAGACCACAACTGTACACAGTACTCCAGGGGTGGCCTCACCAGCACCTTATACAGCTGCAACATAACCTCGCTGTTTTTAAACTCCATCCCTCTAGCAATGAAGGACAACATTCCATTTGCCTTCTTAATTACCTGCTGCAGCTGCAAATCAACTCCTTGTGATGCTTGCACAAGGACACCCAGGTCCTTTTGCACAGCAGCATGCTGCAATTTTTTACCATTTAAATAATAGTCAATTTTGCTGTTATTCCTACCAAAATGGATGACTTCACATTTACCAACATTGTACTCCATCTGCCAGACCCTCGCCCACTCACTTGGACTATCTATATCCCTTTGCAGACTTTCAACGTCCTCTGCACACTTTGTTCTGCCACTCATCTTAGTGTCATCTGCGTATTTTGACACACTACACTTGGTCCCCAACTCCAAATCATCTACGTAAATCGTAAACAATTGCGGTCCCAACACTGATTCCTGAGGCACACCACTGGTCAATGATCACCAACCAGAAAAACACCCATTTACCCCCACTCTTTGCTTTCTGTTAGTTAACCAACCCTCTATCCATCCGACCTCCATCCTTGCCCAAAGGAGGCAGTGGGTATAGATGGGTCTTTTTCTAAATGGAGGTCGGTCACCAGTGGTGTGCCCCAGGGATCTGTTCTGGGACCCTTGCTGTTTGTCATTTTCATAAATGAGCTGGATGAGGAAGCGGAGGGATGGGTTGGTAAATTTGCCGATGACACAAAGGTTGGTGGGGTTGTGGATAGTCTGGAGGGATGTCAGAAGTTACAGAGGGACATAGATAGGATGCAAGACTGGGTGGAGAAGTGGCAGATGGACTTCAACCCAGATAAATGCGTCGTGGTCCATTTTGGTAGGTCAAATAGGATGAAGGAGTACAATATAAAGGGAAAGACTCTTAGTACGGTAGAGGATCAGAAGGACCTTGGGATCCGGGTCCATAGGACTCTAAAATCGGCCCCGCAGGTGGAGGAGGTGGTTAAGATGGCGTATGGTGTGCTGACCTTTATCAATCAAGGGATTGAGTTTAGGAGTCCGGGGATAATGATGCAGCTATATAAGACCCACGTCAGACCCCACTTGGAGTACTGTGCTCAGTTCTGGTTGCCTCACTATAGGAAGGATGTGGAAAAGATTGAAAGGGTGCAGAGGAGATTTACAAGGATGTTGCCTGGATTGAGTGGCATGCCTTATGAGGACAGGCTGAGGGAGCTCGGTCTTTTCTCCTTGGAGAGATGAAGGATGAGAGGAGACCTAATAGAGGTGTATAAGATGTTGAGAGGCATAGATCGGGTAGACTCTCAGAGGCTTTTTCCCAGGGTGGAAATGTCTGCTACGAGAGGACACAGGTTTAAGGTGCTGGGGGGTAGGTACAGGGGAGATGTTAGGGGTAAGTTTTTCACACAGAGGGTGGTGGGCGAGTGGAATCGGCTGCCATCAGTGGTGGTGGAGATGAACTCAATAGGGTCTTTTAAGAGACTCCTGGATGAGTACATGGAGCTTAATAGGATGGAGGTATATAGGTAGGTGTAGAAGGTAGGGATGTGTTCGGCACAACTTGTGGGCCGAAGGGCCTGTTTGTGCTGTAGTTTTTCTATGTTTCTATGTTTCTAATACATTATCCGTAACACCGTGCACCTTTATCTTATGCAGCAGTCTTTGGTGCGGCCTTCTGAAAATCCAGATACACCACATCCACAGGTTCCCCATTGTCCACTGCACATGTAATGTTCTCAAAGAATTCCACCAAATTAGTCAAACATGACCTGCCCTTCATGAACCCATGGTGCGTTTTACCAATGGGACAGTTTATAGCCAGATGTCTCGCTATTTCTTCCTTGATGATAGATTCAAGCATTTTCCCTACTACAGAAATTAAGCTAACCAGCCTATAGTTACCCGCCTTTTGTCTACCTCCTTTTTTAAACAGTGGCGTCACATTTGCGCTTTTCCAATCTGTGGGAAACACCCCAGAGTCCAGCGAATTTTGATAAATTACCACTAGTGCATTTGCTATTTCCCCCGCCATCCCTTTTAGTTCCCTGGGATACATTCCATCAGGGCCAGGAGCCTTGTCTACCTTTAGCCCCATTAGCTTGCCTAACACTACCTCTTTCATCATAATGATAGTTTCTAGGTTCTCACCTGCCATAGCCTTCCTGTCATCAATTTTTAGCATGTTATTTGTGTCTTCCACTGTGAAGACCGACATAAAATACCTGTTCAATGCCTCAGCCATTTCTTCATTTCCAGTTCTTACATCCCTTTCTCATCTCATCCTCTAAGAGACCAATGTTTACTTTTGCCACTCTTTTTCATTTTACATATTTGTAGAAACTTTTGCTATCTGTTTTTATATTCTGAGCTAGTTTACACTCATAATCCATCTTACTTTTCTTTATAGCATTTTTTGTTGCTTTCTGTTGACCTTTAAAGACTTCCCAATCCTCTAGTTTGCCACTAATCTTTGCCGCTTTGTATGCCTTTTCTTTCAATTTGATACCCTCCTTTATTTCCTTAGATATCCATGGCTGATTATCTCTTTTTCTACAGTCCTTCCTTATCACTGGTATATACTTTTGTTGAACACTGTGAAAAATCGCTTTGAAAGTCCTCCACTATTCCTCAATTGTCCCACCATAAAGGTTTTGCTCCCAGTCTACCTTAGACAGCGCCTCCCTCATCCTTTTGTTGTCTCCTTTGTTTAAACACAAGACACTGGTATTGGATTTTACCTTCTCACGCTCCATCTGTATTATAAATTCAACCATACTGTGATCACTTCTTCCGAGAGGATCCCTAACTCTAAGATCATTAATTTTTCTTGTCTCATTACACAGGAAGAAGTCTCACAACACCAGGTTAAAGTCCAACAGGTTTATTTGGTAACAAAAGCCACTAGCTTTCGGAGCGCTGCTCCTTCATCAGGTGAGTGGGATTTCAGTTCACAAACAGGGCATATAAAGACACAAACTCAATTTACAAAATAATGGTTGGAATGCGAGTCTTTACAGGTAATCAAGTCTTAAAGGTACAGACAATGTGAGTGGAGAGAGGGTTAAGCACAGGTGAAAGAGATGTGTATTGTCTCCAGCCAGGACAGTTAGTGAGATTTTGCAAGCCCAGACAAGTCGTGGGGGTTACAGATAGTGTGACATGTACCCAAGATCCCGGTTAAGGCCGTCCTCATGTGTGTGGAACTTGGCTATCAGTCTCTGCACAGCAATTCTGTGTTGTCGTGTGTCGTGAAGGCCACCTTGGAGAACGCTTACCCGAAGATCAGAGGCCGAATGCCCGTGACCGCTCCCCAACAGGAAGAGAACACTCTTGCCTAGTGATTGTCGAGCGGTGTTCATTCATTCATCCGTTGTCGTAGTGTAGGGCGGCACGGTAGCACAGTGGTTAGCACTGCTGCTTCACAGCTCCAGGGACCTGGGTTCGATTCCCGGCTTGGGTCACTGTCTGTGTGGAGTTTGCACATTCTCCTCGTGTCTGCGTGGGTTTCCTCCGGGTGCTCCGGTTTCCTCCCACAGTCCAAAGATGTGCGGGTTAGGTTGATTGGTCTTGCTAAAAATTGCCCCTTAGGGTCCTGAGATGTGTAGGTTTGAGGGATTAGCGGGTAAATATGTAGGGATATGGGGGTAGGGTCTGGGTGGGATTGTGGTTGGTGCAGACTCGATGGGCCGAATGGCCTCCTTCTGCACTGTAGGGCTTCTATGATTCTATGTGTCTGCATGGTCTGCATCGTCTCCCCAATGTACCATGTCTCGGGGCATCCTTTCCTGCAGCGTATCAGGTAGACAACGTTGGCCGAGTTGCAAGAGTATGTACCGTGTACCTGGTGGATGGTGTTCTTACGTGAGATGATGGCATCCGTGTTGATGATCCGGCATGTCTTGCAGAGGTTGCTGTGAATTCAACCATAATGTGATCACTTCTTCCGAGAGGATCCCTAACTCTAAGATTATTAATTTTTCCTGTCTCATTACACAGGAAGAAGTCTCACAACACCAGGTTAAAGTCCAACAGGTTTATTTGGTAGCATAAGCATAAGCTAACTCGGCCAACATTGTCTACCTGATACGCTGCAGGTAAGGATGTCCCGAGGCATGGTACATTGGGGAGATCATGCAGACGCTACGACAACGGATAAATGAACACCGCTCGACAATCACCAGGCAAGAGTGTTCTCTTCCTGTTGGGGAATACTTCAGCGGTCACGGGCATTCGGCCTCTGATCTTCGGGTAAGCGTTCTCCAAGGCGGCCTCCACGACACACGACAATGCAGAGTTGCTGAGCAGAGACTGATAGCCAAGTTCCGCACACATGAGGACGGCCTTAACCGGGATCTTGGGTACATGTCACACTATCTGTAACCCCCACAACTTGTCTGAGCTCGCAAAATCTCACTAACTGTCCTGGCTGGAGACAATACACATCTCTTTCACCTGTGCTTAACCCTCTCTCCACTCACATTGTCTGTACCTTTAAGACTTGATTACCTGTAAAGACTCGCATTCCAACCATTATTTTGTAAATTGAGCTTGTGTCTTTATATGCCCTGTTTGTGAACTGAAATCCCACTCACCTGATGAAGGAGTAGTGCTCCGAAAGCTTATGGTATTTGCTACCAAATAAACCTGTTGGACTTTAACCTGGTGTTGTGAGACTTCTTGCAGTGCTTACCCCAGTCCAACGCCGGCATCTCCACATCATCATTACACAGGACTAGATCTAGGACAGCTTGCTCTCTCGTAGGATCCATTGCATACTGTTCATGGAAGCTATCGCGGATACATTCTATGAACTCCTCCTCAAGGCTGCCTTGACCAATCTGGTTTGACCAATTGATATGTAAATTAAAATCCCCCATGATAATCACTGTACCATTTTTACAAGCATCAGTTATTTCTTTGTTTATTTCTCACCCCACCATGATGTCATTATTTGATGGCCTATAGACTACGCCTATCAGTGACTTTTTCTCCTTACTATTTCTAATTTCCACCCAAATGGATTCAACCTTTTTTTCCATAGAACTTATATCATCTCTCACTACTACCCTGATGTCATCCTTAAATATCAGAGCTACACCACCTCCCTTACCTTTCTGTCAGTCTCTCCGAACAGTCTGATACCCCTGGCTATTTAACTCCCAGTCATGACCATCCTGCAACTATGTCTCTGTAATGGCCATCAAATCGTACTCGTTCGCAATTATTTGTGCTGTCAACTCATTTACCTTGATTCGAATGCTATGAGCATTCAGATAAAGTGCCCTTATGCTAGTTTTTGTACCTTTTTTTTGAATGCTAACACTTCCATAACATCTCCTAAGTTCTCCTTCCTTTTAACTTTTCTCCTGATCTTTGATGTAGTTGGAACCTTCTCCCCACATTTTGTCCTTGCTCCCTCCTTCTCGGACTCCTTACATAGGTTCCCATACCCCTGGCATATTAGTTTAAACCCTCCCCAACCGCTCTGGCAAACACTCCTCTAGGACATCAGTTCCAGTCCTGCCCAGGTGTAACCAATCCAATTTGTACAGGTCCCACCTCCTCCAGAACCGGTCCCAATGCCCCAGGAACCTGAAACCCTCCCCCTGACACCATCTCTTCAGCCACGTATTTATCTGATATATTCTGTCATTTCTACTCTGACTAGCACGTGGCTCCGGTAGTAATCCTGAGATCACTACCTTTGAGGTCCGATTTCTTAACTTTCTTCTTAGCTCCTTGTATTCTGCTTTTACCTATTTTTACCTATGTTGTTTGTACCAACATGTACTACGACCACTGGCTGTTTGCCCTCCCCCTTCAGAATGTCCTGCAGCCGCTCCGAGACATCCTTGACCCTAGCACCAGGGAGGCAACATACCATCCTGGAGTCTCGTTAGTGGCCACAGAAACGCCTGTCTATTCCGCTTACAATTGAATCCCCTATAACTATTGCACTAGTACACTTTTTACCCCTTCCCTCTGCAGCAGAACCAACCGTGGTACAATGAATGAGTTATATTTGTATAGAACAAACAACAAAGAACAAAGAACAATACAGCACAGGAACAGGCCCTTCGGCCCTCCAAGCCCGCGCCGCTCCCCGGTCCAGGATTGAATCCTGAATCCAGGATCCCCGCCCAATTTTCCAGCCTATCTACATCCTAATATCCTATCCACCGAGCTGTCCCTCACAGCTACGATGCTTTGTTCATCACAACCTAATAGGTAAAACAGTAGAAGTAAAGTAACATTTTAGGTCGGTTTAATTTAATTTTTCTTTGCCTGGGAGGGAGTTGTAGTTGAGTGCATGTTGAACAAATGTGTTTACCTGTGTCGGGGTTAGTTTCAGTTCCAGCTAGGATACTATTGCGTTTAGAAAGCTACGTGTGAAGATAGTTGGTTAGCAACTCAGGGCCTGTAAGGTAAAGCAACAACTTTCTTTGCTCTTTAGTTTTTAGCTGAAAGCGAGCAGCAGTTGCAGGCAGTTGGAGATGGACAATGAAGCAGTAAACAACTCTCTCTCAGCTCTGCTTGGCGAGGATAAAGAGAAACCAGCTCTTTTTGCTTTGCTGTGAGAAAAAGACGACAATGGAGTAATGGTTCAAACAGCCAATGCCAAAGATCTAAAGAGCAACCAATGAAGAAGCTAAAGAAAATTAAGAAAAGTTTCCAGAAAGTCTGAAGTTAAAGGAAGCAAAGAAGAAGCTGCGAAATAGAACAGGATCGTGTTCAGGGACACCAGACAAAGCTGAGAAGAAATTGATTGGTGAGGATATTAGGGGAAGGATTTTCTAAACGTAATCCTAAAGTTTGAAATGTCTTACTTTTGTCTATAAATAAATTATAAAGTATTGACTGAATATCAGAAATTGGTTGAAAGTGAAAACCTGAAAGGGTTAATCTGAAATGCTGGCACAGATCTAATGCTAAAAGTGGAGTGGAAACTCTGATCTAAAAAAAGTCCTTTGGAAAATGTGAACTGGATTCCAGAATGTGAATCTCTTAAAGTGTATTGTAGGAGTGAAGTTTAGAAACTCTCAAATGACAATCATCTGGGGGGATTTTGAGGAGAAATATGCAAACACTAACTTGTGTGATAATAAAACATTGTAGCTGTAAATCAACTTTGTCATCCATGTTAATCTTAAAACCTATGTGTATTGGCTAAGCTAAAGGAGAAGTAAAGAAGTACTGTATTACAATCAATTTTTCATTTTTAATATGTTTTTTTTTCTTGTGGTTAAATCTAATTAACGGTCCTGTGACTCTGCTCCTCTGAGTTTGATTAAAAAAATAAAATATACAGGATGGAATTTTCCTGTCCCGCCCGCCACGGGAATCATAGTGTGCGGGACACAAACCATGCAAATGCCCTTTGACTTTGAGCGGGTTTTCCAGTCTTGGGGCAAGGGCAGTCGGAAAATCCCACCCACAGTCTTTTGAGACAGGGTTCCATTCTGGGATCTTCCCATACAGTTGTAACATCAATTGGGATCGCAACATGAGGAAAGAATATTAAACAGTAAATGTTGAATAAAAGAGATAGGAATGGGCTGGGAGCTACCAGTGACCTTAACAGCACAATGTATCTCACTGTTTCTTTCTACATATTCAATTATTCAGCTTGAGCTACTCCAAGTTAAGTTTTCGAATAGTATAAAGATTCAAAAGTTACAAAAATGTATAAAATCCCTAAAAAAACGTTATAACTAGATAGGATGCTGATTGTCCTGGCTTTGGAAAGTTTTAAGTCAAACATGGTCAGAGAATGGGGTATTTACTGGACCAGAATGTGACAGAGAGAATACAAGAGGGGGAAAATGGGAAAGTGTAACACTGTCTTGACAGGGGATGGGGGAGGGGAGTAATGCCTTAATGGGCAGGATAAGCTGCCGTGAAGCTTGAGACCAATAATCAAGCCTTAATCAATAGTGTGGAAAGAAACACCTCCTCAGCTATGGACTGGGGAACATTGTTTCAGCTGGGGCACTGCAGGGTTTGGGCAGGGGTTCTCATGGAACACCATGGTGATGCTGTGTGGGGAACAACGGTTTGGAATTTCACTGAGGCATGAAGGTTCTGTAGCAAACGGATCCCAAATCCCAAGTCCCACCTTCATATCCGGATAAAGCCATTTTCACTGGGGAGGGGTTGGTTGAAATGGTGGCAGAACAGGTTTCATGTATGTGTGGTCCCCTACTTGGGTGGAGCTTTCAAAGCAGATGCTTAGGTGAAGCCAAAATGATTTTGGTCAGTAGCAGTGACAGATCCTACCTTGTGGGGCTTATGATGTTTTGGAAAAGTCATAATTCTTGTAAAGTCTCTGGAAAGGTATATTTTTGTTTTGCAGAGTGCAGAAAATTTAAGGAAATACCACAGAAGGTTTAACAGGACAAACAGAGGTTTGTGGCTGACACCCAAAGGAGTTGGAGAGTGATGCCTGTGGCTTTATGGGCCTTTAAAATAATTCTCTGACTTGGGCAGCCAGGTGGGAATCAGGATAGGGTGTCAGGCTCGCTGAGAGGAAGAGTGAACAGAAAGCCAAACAATTTTGCTAAAATGGGGATGGTACCATCTCATATGTGAGCCACAGAGACACAGCAGTGGGAGGGATGTACAGCCAGAGCTAAGGGTCAATGCCAGGATGTGGTGGAGACAGCAAGGAGGATACTACCTCATGGTCAGGTTCTACCAAATCAGAAGGTCATATCTTGATGTGATAGTTGACAAAGGCTTTCCGAGAAATGGTTGTAGTGATATGTGTCATGGTGCAGCAAGAACTGGTAGCACACTAAGCAGATCCCCATGCCCTGCCAATCACTCACAAGGTCATCATGGCCTTCTATTTTTATGTAGCTGGATTCTTCCAGGGTTTGTTGCAGATCTCTGCTGCACTTCCCAATCAGCTGCTCACAGGTACACAATAGCCATCACAGATGCACTCTTTGCTCAGGTTTATTTGATTTGATTATTATTGTCACATACAGTGAAAAGTATTGTTTCTTGCACACTATACAAACAAGGCAAACTGTTCATAGAGAAGGAAAGGAGAGAGTGCAGAATGTAGTGTCACTGTCATAGCTAGGGTATAGGGAAAGAGGTAGGTCCATTCAAAAGTCTCATGGCAGCAAGAAAGAAGTTGTTCTTGAGTTGGTTGGTATGTGACCTCAGACTTTGTATCTTTTTCCCGATGGAAGAAAGTAAAAGAGAGAATGTCCGGGATGCGTGGGGCCCTTGATTATGCTGGCTGCTTTTCCATGGCAGCAGGAAGTGTAGACAAAGTCAATGGATGTGAGGCTGATTTGTGCGACGGACTGGGCTTCATTCATGGCCCTTTGTAGTTTCTTGCAGTCTTGGGAAGAGCAGGAGCCATACCAAGCTGTGGTACAACCAGAAATAGTACTTTCTATGGTGCATCTGTAAACGTTGGTAAGAGTCATAGCGGACATGCCAAATTTCCTTAGTCTTCTGAAAAAGTAGAGGCGTTGGTGGGCTTTCTTAACTATAGTGTTGGCATGGGGGGACCAGGACCAGGTTGGGGAAACACATAAACTTTCCTATGGATATGACATTGCAGATGCATAAGGCTGGGAACTTCACAGACACAGGTTTCCTCTAAGTTCAGGGAGGTGCACATATCGCTATAAGAGCACAAGTTCATCAGTCAGATGCCTTCATGAGCAGGAAACCATTCCACTTACTGAATGTCCACTTAGTATTTGACCACAACAAGGTGTTCTTGCACATTTGTGAACATTTTCCAGGAAGTTGCCATGATGCTTTCATACTGAGGAATTCACAGCTGTTCCAGTCCACAACACAGATCCATGGCTGGCCTCTGGGAGATAGGGAACACCCCTTAAGGAGGTGGCTACAAACAGACTCTGAAAGGCAAGAGCTGCAGCCATGTGCAGCGAGGAGCATCACTGAGCAGGCTATTGGCATTCTGAAAATGCAGTTCAGATACCTTGATGGCCCTGGGGGAACACTTCAGTAATCACCTGCAAGTTTCTCAAGAATAGCAAGTGGTTGTGGCAAGTTTCGAAATATGCCAGAGAAGAGGGAACAACACACAAAGGGGACAGAAGCTGATGACAGAGTTAGCTCATTGGTGGAGGAGGACAATGAAGAAAATGAGGAGGAGGAGGTGCAGGAGGAGGACCCCATCTAAGGTGATGGAGATGACATGCAGAGGAAGAGAAGGGTGGCAATGGTAGACCAGCTGAGGAACAGGCCCATGTACCCATGGCCATTCATTAGGGGATTATCGGCAGAAACTTCTTAATACATTGGAAATGCACCTAACTGTGCATTATGTTCACAAATGAAATCCATCAGCCAGTCCCCAGTGAGCAGCATCTACATTATAGACCCTTACATTGAAGCCACATATCTTCAAGGAAATTTCCATCCCCAACAATAAAGAATACAACAGGATATGTCATTAGCATGGCTGAATCCAGCACCACCATCACTCTTGGCCTCAACATAGACCACAGATATATCTAAGAAGTCTTTCACAACACATACCATGTACATTTCTGTTTGGGGCTGTCAAAGAATGAAAGAAAATTTCACCTTATGTCGAGCCAAACCATGCCCATGATACCAAGAGTGCCAATGGAAAGTGTGACTTAAATTACACAACCTGCAGATATGATGGTATGTGACAGCAGTAAAGCAGCGTCTACCACATTGTGCAGGATGCTGCCACACGTGGTCACCACAAATTCTACTACTTTCCAAATTTTATCCAGGCATAACCAGGACCCAGTCTTAACAGTGTGTGACATCAGAAACTTGCAATGCTGCCAAACACCACAGTCACTGTCAAGCCACAGCCACGATCACCTGGAAGAGAAAGGTTTCAGTTTCAGGGGAGAAACCACATAAGTACGCCTCAATGGCATCTTGGTATGCGTGGCATCCACTTTTGTCACTGTAACACTCAAGTGTCTATGAATTCCTTCCACACATCACTCATGGTTGAAACATAACAGAGTAACTGCATTTTATCAGTGAGTGACACCATTGACCCTCCCTCGAAAGCACCTATTGATGGACAACAAATGCTACAAGAAGCCTCTCAAGCTGCCACCCAGACTGTACTACCATCTTCTCTCAAAGTCTAGATAACAAACAAGCAGGTAAGTATTAGTATGATTGAATACTGGCAAGCAAGTATGGGGGTCTTTCCTCCTGATGGCATGAATGAGAGATGGACTTCTGGCTGCAGTCTCCCATGCCAAATAGAGGAACTTTAAGCTTTCTGTTAACATGCTCATCAAAGGTATTAGTGCATAAATACACACCAAACTCTCATTGCAAATATATGCCTGCTGAGGAAGTAACTTTCTCTTATTGCCAAAACATCATGTCTTAAGAATGTAAAAGGCACTGTAAAAATTAAAAAATTTTTTATAATCAGTAGAGCAGAATAAATGAATGTCTCAGACTACTCTTTCCTCATCTTCAAAACTTCCTGGTAATTACATTTGTTATTCTACACACCACGGAATAGACCCATGCAGTAAATACACACTTAGGAGGTGTAAGTTCATATTTTTGCGTTAATTAATAATCACAGTCTGGAATTCCTTAGAGCGTGGGTTTTGGCACCATGGAAATCATAAACTTGAATTGCCAAACACCTATGTTAAATGGAGAGATTCTTTGATCACTATGGAGATCAGATGAATAGTTCACAGACCACCATGGAAATAAAATGTATGCTTTCTAGGGGCTAACTATACAGATACGGAATCCACATTTTCCTATTGGTTGCCAAGGGAGAAACATTACTTCAAAGTCACATACATTCAACTAGCACACTGATGCATAGAGGCACCTTCAATTTTGATTTCTTACTTACATTGTGATTAGACAGAATGTGCAGGATTTTATGGCTTCGCTTGTCCCAAAACCATAAAATCCCGCCTGAGGTCAACGGACCTCCCCATTGTCCGCCCCTCGCTCGCTCCATTTCCTGTGGCAGGCGGAATGGTAAAATTCTGGTCAATGTGTCAAGGGAATGTTTGGCAACAAGTGGAATAAGCAGTTGATAAAGATCCTGTCCCAACATTAGAGTTTGATTATAAAAGACTTTGGCTAAAAAAAATAACCCAAATTTATAGAGCACACTTCATGTCGAGATTTCTGATTACTCACAAAAGCCAGCGTATTTTGGAACGCAGCAAGCCAAATAACTGGGGATGAATTGAATAAGTGTGTATCTAAAACTACAAGTTTCAAAATTAGTATGATTGAATTAATTTCACATTTATCATAGTTGTCTTTACATCCTTATTTTTGCTTCACCACAAGAATCTAAACTTATCCTTTGTAACCGCAATGCCTTGTGTAGCGATAACCTGCCGAAAAGAGAAATGCTTATCAGTTACCAATCACTTCAATGTTTCATTAGTTCATAAATTTATAGAAAATGTAATTGCAATCCATCATGTGATTTGATGATGAACAGACTTAGAATCGTAGAATCATTGAATACCTACAATACAGAAGGAGGCCATTCAGCCCATCAAGCCTGCACCGACAACAATCCCATCCAGGCCCTATCCCCGTACCCCACAAATTTACCCTACTAATCCCTTAGGCACAAAGGAGCAATGTAGGATGGCCAATCAACCTAACCCGCACATTTTCGGACTGTGGGAGGAAACCTGAGCACCCAAAGGAATCCCATGCAGACACAGGGAGAAAGTGCAAACTCCACACAGACAGCCACCCAAGGCCGGGAATCGAACCTGGGTCCCTGGAGTTGTGAGGCGTTTAATATGTCAGAAATGGTGATCTTTTACATTTAATTTGCGGGATTTCTTTCACAGATAATTTTCCATTTCTTGAAAATAAATTTCAGGGCCAATGAAGATGCCAAGGATTATTGTCTAGATATTATTTTCAACCTCATTAGAAAAACTTAGAAAACTATTTGTTGCATTTGTCAGTTACTATTATTTCAAATGAAATTCTGGAAAATCATGTTACGCTATTCATTGTAGTAATTATTTCTCAAGGACAGAGCTAAAGTTCCAATACAAAAAGATAGAGAGAAAATTAAGGTTGTGTATTTTACCTGAACCTTGCCTCTGATTCAAATGTCTATCATTGAAAAGAAAAAGAATGAATATATATTTTATAAGATGTCTGCAGCACAGAATGGAAATATCAAACTAATAATGAAAGCATGAGCATAATTAAAATACAGATATTAAAAGCTAATGCTTTCTTTATTGAGGAGTTGAATCTTCTCCATTTAGTCCCCGCTGATACAGCGAGACCATTTCTGGGTCAAGAACCGAACCAACTAAATTGTGTGACTTGCTCTTTCCCAGAGTAAAGTAATTAATATTCCACCACTGGGTTCCACGATTAATCAAGCAGAGAAGGTGGGAAGACAAAACTAAACTAGCAATCTTGAATCTATCTAAAGAGAACCCAGCAGGATTCACATTGGCAGCAATGCTTGCAAGAAGCAATCAAGTGTGAAGGAGCCAAGTCTTGCGGCAGAAATGCAAGCCATTAAAAGGCTGTCTCCAGGTCTATTGACTTGTCCATGGAAATGATAATAGGTGCAGTGAAGACACGGCCCTCTTTCCTGAGGATGACAGGATAAGGTGAACCAGCTTCATCAAGCAGGCATGCCTTCAATTTGCTGAGGTTGTCAGCCATCAAAGTGTAGTGCCCAAGACCAGGATCCAATGCTGGAAAAAATTTCAATGACCTATGAGGTCCGGCAAGGTGAATGTACTTCAACTCTCAGCTGGCAGCCATCAGTTTCTCACCTCTGGGCACTCTCCTGCACTGTGCTCCTCTCACCAACACACCTTCAAATCCTTTCATTCCAGCCTCCTCTGCAAATCTCCATCTCAAGAACGTACTTACACACATCCTTGTCTTATTGTCCACACAATCACTCTTCTCAAATATTTATCCTCCATCTTCAGCAATCAGTGAACGCCTCATACTCCTAACTCACTGCCTTTTCTCATTGCAGGAGAAGAAAGCCCACATCTCCAGGAAAAGACAGAAAAACACAAGTTAGACTATAGCCATGGCCTCCATGACCAGGATTCTTTTCATGGAATGAGGACATTAGTGGCAATACCAGCATAATTGTCCTCGAGAAGGTGGTGATGACCTGCCTTCTTGCAATTGCTGCAAACCATGTGTTGCAGGTACGCCCATCATGCTGTTAGGGATGGATTTCCAGGATTTTGACTCAGTGACAGTGAAGGATGTGTTTCCAAGTCAGGTTGGTGTGCATCTTGGAGTATAACTTCCACATGGTGGTGTTCCCATGTATCTGCTGGCAGAACCTTGGATAGAGCAGGAAGCCCTGGAGATATCAGCATGGCAAAATTACAGGCCATTGGCAATAGAGAGATGGAGGTGATTCAGAGATCTGGTGACAACATTGGATCTCACACTGCCACTTTGCACCTATAATCACTCATGTGCCTGATGTTGTGCTAACAGTGAATATTCGCAGCGTCTGTTGAGGCAGGGGAAACAATAACTTCATTGGAACATCTCTTCTTGTGGTTGCATCTTTTCATAAGGCTCAAAAAGGGAGAGCTAGATCATGAGACATTGCATCACTTCCAGTGATGTATACATACAGTGTCTCATGCCACAGTTACAATTAAATCCTTACACTGCGGGAGGAGTGAGGAGTCACTGTCCCCATTTGCTGCTAGCCTACACTCGGAAGACTCCTAGAGCCCAGGAAAATGCCATGGGAGCCAGGGCCTTCACTCCACTGGTCGCCAATGACCAGACTTGCATCCCTGGGGCTGGAGCCCTCTCCTCCCCAGCCCCCAACTCCTCTGACCCAGAGAGCTGTGGCCTCCTGCAGGCTCCAAGCACTCCCTCCACTCCCCCCTTTTACAGTCGCCTCACACTCCTAAAAATTAACTCCTATAGCCTAACAATCACCAATACTGCTCTTTTAAATTTACTTGCAGGTCTAGAGATCCTCTGACCTCCGCAAGAAGACCCTGACTTGGCTGTGTGACCCAGCGGACCCAACACACGGACCCGACCACAGGCTCATCCACGAACCGCAGCCCCAGGGACATCATCCACTTACCAGCCTTCGACCCATCCATGCCGGAGCGTGGTCTGGATATCCACCGACCGGGGAGGCCAAACCGCAGCCCGACAGCGACCCGGAACTACCGACCGCGCAGACCCATCTACCAATGCAGGAACTGCAAGCGAGATAACAAATCCTCTATTCACACACTGACCAGAGTGAAGAACCTCACTGGACACCATAAGACCATAAGACCATAAGACATAGGAGCGGAAGTAAGGCCATTCGGCCCATCGAGTCCACTCCACCATTCAATCATGGTTGATTTCAACTCCATTTACCCGCTCTCTCCCCATAGCCCTTAATTCCTCGAGAAATCAAGAATTTATCAATTTCTGTCTTGAAGACGCTCAACGTCTCGGCCTCCACAGCCCTCTGTGGCAATGAATTCCACAGACCCACCACTCTCTGGCTGAAGAAATTTCTCCTCATCTCTGTTCTAAAGTGACTCCCTTTTATTCTAAGGCTGTGCCCCCGCGTCCTAGTCTCCCCTGTTAATGGAAACAACTTCCCTACGTCCATCCTATCTAAGCCGTTCATTATCTTGTAAGTTTCTATCAGATCTCCCCTCAACCTCCTAAACTCCAATGAATATAATCCCACGATCCTCAGACGTTCATCGTATGTCAGGCCTACCATTCCTGGGATCATCCGTGTGAATCTCCGCTGGACCCGCTCCAGTGCCAGTATGTCCTTAACTATACCCTTAACACCATAAGCCACTCTCACCATCTCCCAAGCTCGAAAAGAAGCAGTCACTCCAAGAAGCGTGGACAACATGCAGGTCTGCAGGCAAGAGTGAAACAACGCGGTCCCAAGGCCCCCCTCCCCAACTTACTACTTGCAAATGTCCAATCTCTGGGAAACAAGCTAGACAAACTTACAGCCAGACTCACTTTCCAAAGAGAACTGAGGGACTGCTGTGCACTCTGTTTCACGGAGACATGGCTCACTCCTGCTTCACCGGACAGTGCCCTACAACCAGAGGGCTTCTCAATCCATCGTATGGACCGTACAGCGGCCTATCAGGCAAGGCTAGGGGAGGTGGGATCTGCTTCCTGATCAATACCTCGTGGTCCTAGACGTAGCACTAGGTCTTCTCCCCAGACCTAGAATGCCTGACGCTAAAATGCCGCCCCTACCACCTTCTGTGGGAGTTCACCTCCATTACCCTGATGGCAGTTTACATCCCACCCCATGCGGACATGAAGATCGCGCTGGATGAAATATAACAACTACGAATAGCCTTGAGACGAAACATCCCGAGGCCTTATTAATCGTGGACTTCAATCATGCCAAGCTCAAGAGCGTACCACCAACACGTCTCCTGTTCCACCAGAGGCCCAAACATCCTGGACCACTGCTACACAAATATCAGACATGCCTACCGCTCTATCGCCTTTGGCAAATGAGACCACAAGGCAGTACTCATGCTCCCAGCTTACAAGCAAAAACTGAAGCGGGAGAATCCATCAAAGAAAGTTGTGCAATGTTGGTCTGAGGAATCGGATGATCTCCTACGGGGCTGCTTGGAGTCAGTGGACTGATCAGTATTTAAAAACTCTGTGACCAGCCTGAATCAGTACGCCACTACAGTAACTGACTTCATTAGTAAGTGTGTAGAAGACTGTGTGCCAAAGAAGCAAATCCGCATGTTCCCCAAGCAGAAACCATGGATGAACAGGGATATCCACTGCTTGCTGAAGTCCAGGCCTGAGGCGTTCAAGTCAGGTGACCCTGACCTCTACAAGAAAGCCAGAAAAGATCTAAGGAGACCCATCAAAGATGACAAAAGACAGTACCGGACCAAGCAAGAGTCTCAGGCTAGCCACATAGACGCCCGCCGATGATGGCAAGGTCTGCAAGACATTACAGACTACAAGATAAGGCATGTAAAATTGCCAACACACCCCTCCCTGATGAGCTCAATGCATTCCATGCCTGTTTTGAGCAAGAGGTCAGCGAGAGCATGCCCCCCACCCTGGAAGCCTCGGGTGAACCTATATCTGGGGTCACCATTGCAGATGTCAGAGCAGCCTTTTCAAAGGTCAACCCACGGAAAGCGGCTGGCCTGGATGGAGTACCCGGACGTGCACTCAGGTCCTGCGCGGATCACCTGGCGGGAGTATTCCCAGACCTCATCAACCACTCTTTACAACAATCTGAGGTCCCTATCTGTTTCAAGAAGACGACCATCATCCCAGTACCAAAGAAAAGCCAGGCAGCATGCCTCAATGACTATCGGCCGGTGGCTCTGACATCCATCATTATGAAGTGCTTCGAAAGGTTAGTCACGGCACGAATCAATTCCAGCCTCCCGGACTACCTGGATCCACGGCAGTTTGCCTATCGCCGCAACAGGTCCACAGTAGACGCCATCTCCCCGGCCCTGCATTCAACCCTGGAACACCTAGATAACAAGGACACCTATGTCAGACTCCTATTTATTGACTACAGCTCAGCCTTCAACACCAATATTCCCACGAAATTCATCTCCAAACTCCATGGCCAAGGCCTTGCCTCCTCCTTCTGCGACTGGATCCTGAACTTCCTAACTCACAGACCACAATCAGTGAGGATAGGCAACAACACCTCCTCCACGATCATCCTCAACACCGGTGCCGCACAAGGCTGTTTCTCAGCCCTTTACTATACTCTTCATACACCCATGACTGTGTGGCCAAATTCAATTTTCAAGTTTGCTGATGACACCAGTGGGACAGATCTCAAACAACGACGAGACAGAGTACAGTAATGAGATAGCAAATCTGGTGAACTGGTGCAGCGACAATAATCTCTCCCTCAATGTCAACAAAACGTAGGAGATTGTCATCGACTTCAGGAAGCATAGAGGAGAACATGCCCCTGTCTACATCAGTGGGGATGAAGTAGAAAGGGTTGAGAGCTTCAAGTTTTAGTTGTCCAGATCACCAACAACCTGTCCTGGTCCCCTTGTGCTGACACTTTAGTAAAGAAATACCACCAACTTTCTCAGAAGACGGAGATAATTTGGCATGTCAGCTACGACTCTCACCAACTTCTACAGATGCATCATAGAAAGCATCCTTTCTGGTTGTATCACAGCTTGGTATGGTTCCTGCTCTGCCCAAGACCGCAAGAAAGTACAAAAGATCGTGAATATAACCCAATCCATCACGCAAACCAGCTCCCATCCATTGACACTGTCTACACTTCCCGCTGCCTCAGCAAAGCAGCCAGCATAATTAAGGACCCTACACACCCCACACATCCTCTCTTCCACCTTCTTCCATCGGGAAAAAGATACAAAAGTCTAAGGTCATGTACCAACTGACTCAAGAACAGCTTTTTCCCTGCTGCCGTCAGACTTTTGAATGGACCTACCTTGCATTAAGTTGATCTATCTCTACACCCCAGCTATCTATGACTGTAACACTACATTCTGAACTCTCTCATTTCCTTCTCTCTGAACAGTATGCAAGAAATAATACCCTTGTACTGTATGCTCCTACATGTGACAATAGTAAATGAAATCAAATCAAATCCTGCTCTGAGCATAATGATGCAAAATTATGCATTATTATGTAAAACCCCTTTTTTACATGCCATTAGTGGGCTTGAAATCTGATTCAAAGCCCTCCTGCAATGCACACTCCCCTTCCTCCAGCACCGGGCCGCCTTTGGGGCAGATCCTGAAAACGATGAACTTGGTATGTTGGACCACAAAGGGAGTGAAAGAGGTAAGTGCTCTGCCCAGGTGCCCCTCTGCCACTGCCAGGTTACAGACAGAGGCTTTCCCAAAACTCCTGGAGGTTGGGTAAGCTTAGACTTGGGAAAGAGGACATTCCCCAGGAATGGGGGGGGGGCGGGGGGGGGGGGGGGGGGTGGGGGGGGGTGGCAGGGAGGGAGGGGGGTGGGGGGGTGGGGGGGGGGGGGCGTTCTCATAGCTGGACTGCCTTTTCTACCCCTAGGAAACCTGAAGGTCAATGCTGGCTAAGTGATTTCAGGCAGCCCTCTGATCAATATCTTCATTTTTTCCTGCGTACTGCGAAAACTTTGAAGTGGACTACTCAATTTAATCTCCATGTCCCACGGGCACCTGGAAGTCTCCCAGATTCCAGCAGCACTCCATTCTGCAGAAGGGATCCTCCTTTCTCTCTAAGAAGAAGCTGCAGGTGTGAAAAGACTCTTTTGAAGTCTTCTGACTGATAGAAGTCAGTTTCAATAGGGGGGGATTCCCCTCTCCACAGCCACTCATTCAGCTCCATTTTTTTAACATAGCATTTTTTTCCAAGGCTCTGAGCCTTCCGAGAAAGCTGTATCCCTGGCGGAGGTGGTGGCCATGGTGGGAAGACTTCTCTTGGAGCGGGGATAGATTGCATCCTGCTTCTGTTGCATTCCGTCAAGAAGTCTGCTAAATGCTCCCTCCGAGAGAGAGCAGTATCTGTGGAATAAGTGCTGAGGAGCTCCCCAGTGATTGGCATGATTAAGTTGAACTATGAAGGGCAAATCAAAGGGAGATTACTGCAGGCGCCGCATGATTTTCGTGGCCATAAAAACTCTTGTCAATGAGGCTCAAGATTCGGTCAGCAATGAGGCCGGAGCTGTCAGTGGGATTCACTCCACCTTTCTTGTCGGGACCAAAACTTTGCCAAATTCTAGTAAGATCACCCCCTTAATGTTCTCCTCTTTTGACTCCTTGCGTAGGTTCCCCTCCCCAACCACTCTAGCAAATAATTCCCCGAGGACATCAGTTCCCGTTCTGCCCAAGTGCCACATGTCCAGTTTATACCGATCCTAACTCCCCCAGAACTGGTTCCTCTGCCTTAAAAAAGCAGCTAGCATAATCAAGGACCCCATGCACCCTGGACATACTCTGGAAAAAGATACAGAATTCTGAGATCACATACCAACCGACTCAAGAACAGCTTCTTCTCTGCTGCCATCAAACTTTTGAATGGACCTACCTTATATTAAGTTGATCTTTCTCTACCCTAGCTATGATTGTAACACCACATTCTGTATACTTTTGGTATACTTTCTCTGTATAGGGCGCAAGAAACAATACTTTTCACTGTATCCCAATACACGTGACAATAATAAATCAAATCAAATCAAATCAAATCAAACCATCTCTTCAGCCATGTATTCATCGGATATTTCCTGCTATTTCTATTTCAATTAACATGTGGCACAGGTAGAAATCCTGGGATCACTACCTTTGAGATTCTACTTTTAGGCACTTAAAATCTCATGTTCACATGTTTTTATGTTATCACTTATTTTGAAGGCACTTTTATTGGCATCAATAAATGTTATGTCTGTGGTAAACCACTGTTAGCTTATTGCCTGTGTGTGTGTGTGTGTGTGTGACATGCCTGGACATGCCCCTGCTGGCCCTGCCTGGGACTCCTCCCCCCCTGGTCCAGGTATAAAGGTGACTGCTCCCCACCCTCTGCCTCAGTCTCTGGACCAGTTCATCGGCATGGGTGTGCTCCAAGTCTTTTGCTAATAAAAGCCTATTTGTTCTTGCATACAAACTAGTCTTTGCTTGATTGATAGTGCATCAATTTTATTAGCAAAAGTTTTGGGATGGAACAGATACTAAAACCCGATAGACTCGAATTGGATCCTCAAGCTGTAGGAACCTCTAACAGCTTCGATCACTGGCTGCACTGTTTCGAAACTTTCCTCACCGCCTCCGCCTCCGTCGTCCGGACCGAAACCGACAAGCTACACGTGCTCCATGCCCGGGTAAGCGATCAAGTATTCTCGATGATTAGAGACGCTGAAACTTACAAGGACGCGATCAAACTTTTAAAAGACCAGTACAACAAACAGTCTAATGAAATCTACGCCAGACATCTTCTGGCTACTTGCAGACAACAGCCAGGAGAATCCGGCAATCAATTCCTGCGTGCGTTGCGCGCACTTGGCAGGGCCTGCAACTGCAAGGCCATAACAGCCGCCCAAAACACTGAGGACTTAATCAAAGATGCCTATGTCACGGGTATCAGGTCAAACTATATCCAACAACGACTGCTGGAACAGGGTGGGCTGGACCTACAAAAGACTCTGGCGCTTGTCGACTCATTAGAGGTGCCCTTCCGTAATCTCGAGGCCTACACCCCCGACCACGGGGGTGCATCATGGACACCGCGGTCGCCGCCACCTCTGTACTCGGGAGGGCCGCAGGCCTACGCCACGCCACGTCCCACCAATGACCCGATCGCTGCGGCAATCTCCGCAGGCCCGAAGTGCTACTTCTGCGGCCTGGAAAAGCACCCCCGACAACGCTGCCCGGCGAAGGATGCGATCTGCTCCGGGTGTGGAAAGAAGGGCCATTACGTGAAGGTATGGAGGGCGAAATCGACCTCCAAGCCCAGTAGTGCCGTGTGCGACTCGCGGGTGCCGCCATCTTGGGCGCCGGTAGCCGCGTGTGAGCCATGCGGGCCGCCATCTTGGACGCCATCAGCCGCGTGTGAGCCATGCGGGCCGCCATCTTGGACGCCTTCAGCCGCGTGCGAGCTGTGCGGGCCACCATCTTGGACGCCGTCAGCCGCGTCGCAAAATCCAACGGTGGCTTCGATTATGCTGGACCAATCCAGGCCTCACCAACTCGCCAGGTCCATGGACATCGAGGTAAATGGTCGCACTACAAACTGTTTATTTGACAGTGGGAGTACTGAGAGCTTTATTCACCCTAACACAGTGAGTTGCTACGCCCTTTCAGTACTGCCAGTGAAGCAAACGATCTCCATGGCTTCAAAGTCCCGCTCGGTGGATGTCCTCGGGTACTGCGTGGCGACCCTGACTGTATAGGGCACAGTGTACAAAAGATTCAGGCTCCTCGTGCTGCCACAACTCTGCGCTGCCATACTCCTGGGGCTAGATTTCCTGTGTCACCTTAAGAGCGTCACCATGGAGTATAATGGGCCTTTTCCCCCGCTCTCCGTTTGCAATCAGCAGTTCTTAGATCGCCCACCGCGCACCACCTGCAGCCTCTCGACCCTTAAAGTCACCCCCCCCCCCCCTCACTGTTTGAAAATCTCGCCCTCGACTGCAAGCCCATCGCCACCAAGAGCAGACGGTACAGTGCCGGAGACAGAGTTTTTATCAGGTCCAAAGTACAACAGTTCCTAGGGGAGGGGATCATCGAGGCCAGTACCAGCCCCTGGAGAGCCCAAGTAGTAGTTAAGACTGGGGAGAAACATCGCATGGTCATTGACTACAGTCAGACCATTGACCGCTACACGCAGCTGGACGCGTACCCCCTTCCCCGCATATCTGACATGGTTAATCAGATTGCACAATATCGGGTGTTCTCCACCATCGACTTAAAATCTGCATACCACCAGCTCCCTATCCACCCGGAAGACCGCCAATATACTGCCTTCAAGGCGGATGGCCGCCTCTATCACTTCCTTAGGGTCCCCTTCGGCGTCACCAACGGGGTCTCGGTTTTCCAGCATGAGATGGACCGAATGCTAGGCCAGAACGGGCTGCGGGCCACCTTCCCGTACCTGGATAACGTTACCATCTGCGGCCATGATCAGCAGGACCACGACTCCAACCTCCACAAATTCCTCCACGCCGCCACACTCCTAAATCTGACCTATAATAAGGAGAAGTGCGTATTCCGCACACGCCGCCTCGCCATCCTTGGTTGTGTTGTGGAAAACGGGGTCATCGGTCCCGATCCCGACCGCATGCGTCCCCTCCTGGAACTCCCCCTCCCCACCAGCCTCAAAGCACTGAGGAGATGCCTGGGCTTCTTCTCGTATTACGCCCAGTGGGTCCCCAATTATGCGGATAAAGCCCATCCACTCATCAAATCCACCTCTTTTCCCCTGACGGCAGAGGCCCGCCTGGCGTTCGATCGCATCAAAGCAGACATCGCGAAGGCCACGATGCACGCTGTAGACGAATCCATCCCGTTCCAGGTGGAGAGCGATGCGTCTGACTTCACCCTAGCCGCCACCCTTAACCAGGAGCAAAGACTAGTTTGTATGCAAGAACAAATAGGCTTTTATTTGCAAAAGACTTGGAGCACACCCATGCCAATGAACTGGTCCAGAGACTGAGGCAGGGAGTGGGGAGCAGTCACCTTTATACCTGGACCGGGGTGGAGGAGTCCCAGGCAGGGCCGGCAGGGGCATGTCCAGGCATGTCACACACACACCGGCAATAAGCTAACTGTGGTTTACCACAATGTCACCCCACATCTGTGACTAATGTGTCTCTGAGTAGCCTCTAACAGGAATGTACTTACCCCGACTGTCACCAGAGGGACCCTGCACATTGATGTCAGTGGGGAAGGCCCCTCACTGCGCAGCTGCTGAGAAAATCAAGGTGGTAAAATAACTCACTTGCCACAGTGGGTGGCACGCATTGGCAGCGACTTACAGCATCTGCTATGGCATCCCCAGAACCCATGAGAGATTCCCTCCAAACTGCCACCACACCTGTCTCAAGACAATGCATGGGGGTTTAGTGCTCCCTTACCTACCACCCAGATGTGGGCCCAGGTGCCAGCGGGGATGTGGAGCTCAGGTAGGAGTCAGGCTAGTTTTCACCAGGGCATCATCACAATGGTGCATAGCAAGTCGTCATCACCCTCCTGCCTGCCACAGACTCTCGTTAACACATCCCATCGTTCTGGTCTTATAATATTGCAGGAGATTGTTGGACTCCAAGAGGGGGCAGGGGGCGGGGGTGGGCGGGGGAATGCGTTCAGTAACACAGGCCCCTATTGACCAAAGTGCGTGGTGTTCAGGGCCTCCCTCACCACCCTTGCATGCCTGACCCTTGCTGCCGCCACCCCTCCAGCACCTGGGTGGTGTTGCTCATTGTCATCAACCTCCCCTTCCTTTTCCTCCTCTTCTTACTCCTCCTGCTGGGCAGCCTCCTCCCCAGTGACATCCAGCTGGTCGGCCTCCACGTCCTCCTCCTCCAAAAGGTCTCCTCACTTCTGCACCAGTTTGTGTAGGGCACAGCACACGACGACAATGTGGGTCGATATCAGGGGACTTCATTGGAGGGCCCTGCCAGCGCGGTCCAAGCAACTGAACCGCATTTTGAGGAGCACTAGGCCCCACTCCACTATTGACTGGGTGGGATCGTGGGCCTCATTATATCAGGTTACCGCCTCAGTCTCAGGCCTCCGCACAGGCATCATCAGCTAAGTCTGAAGCGGGTACCCCATGTCCCCCATGAGCAATCCCTGCACCCTGGGCTCCTCCTCGAAGACCCCTGGACATCGGAATTCCTCAATATAAAGCTGCAGGGTGTCTGGCGCAGACATGCATAATAGTCAGCTGTTAGTCAAATGCCAATTGCACATTATTGAATGGAAGCCCTTTCTGTTCATGAATCTTCTTGGATTCTTCACCGGGGCCTTGAGAGCGACGTGTGTGCAGTCTAAAGCCTCCTGCACATATGACATTGCCACGACAGCTGCGATTCCTGCAGCCCGGGCTTCCTGCTGGGCCTGGTCCAGGTCAAATTTAATATACTGGCCAGCCCGGGCATACAGGGCATCTGTGACCTCCTTGACACACTTGTGGACGGATGGTTGTGAAATGCCACAAAGGTCTCCACTGGCAGTCTGGAAGGACCCAGTGATGTAAAGGTTTAAAGCGGCCATCACTTTCACAGCCTCTGGGAGTGGGTGACCCCCCCTGTGCCCCCAGGTGCCAGGTCCTGCAACAAAAGGCATAGGTGTCGCACTGTCTCCTTTCGGAGCCGGAGCTGTCGGTGGCATGCAATGTCTGACAATTGCTCAAAGGACACTCACGTTGCTGGGGTCTCCACTCCCTCCTTCTCCTGCACCCCTCCCCCCGCCCCCTCCCTGCCCCCAGGGCGAACGGTGGCCACATCCTGCTTCCGGTGGCCACCTCCCTCCAGTCCTTAAGTGGTAAGGCCTCGGCCTCCCCTGCCCACAATTCATCCTCCTGCTTCTCTTCCTCAGTTCCAGCAGCAACCAAAAGAATAGCAAAATTCATGGGTTGCATCGCAAAAGCCATCTCATCAATCTGAAGAGAGGGGGGTAAATATGAGGAAGGGGAGAGACAAATGGAGAGGTTAAAAAACTCTGCTCGCCCCCAGCCCAGCAACACACACTCCCCATACCTACCCCCAAAGCCCCCCCAGCCACACACACTTCCCATAGCCCCCACAGACCCCCAGCAACACACACTCCCCATAGCCCCCACAGACCCCCAGCAACACACACTCCCCATACCCTCCACAGCCCCCCAGCAACACACACTCCCCATACATTCCCACAGACCCCCAGCAACGCACACTCCCCATAGCCCCCACAGACCCCCAGCAACACACACTCCCCATAGCCCCCTAGCAACACACACTCCCCATAGCCCCCTAGCAACACACACTCCCCATAGCCCTCACAGGCCCCCAGCAACACACACTCCCCATACCCTCCACAGCCCCCTAACAACACACACTCCCCATAGCCCCCTAGCAGCACACACTCCCCATAGCCCCCTAGCAACACACACTCCCCATAGCCCTCACAGGCCCCCAGCAACACACACTCCCCATACCCTCCACAGCCCCCTAACAACACACACTCCCCATACCCTCCACAGCCCCCCAGCAACACACACTCCCCATACATTCCCACAGACCCCCAGCAACACACACTCCCCATACCCCCCACAGACCCCCAGCAACACACACTCCCCATACCCCCCCACAGACCTCCAGCAACACACACTCCCTATTCCCTCCCACAGAACCCCAGCAACACACACTCCCCATACCCTTCCCCACAGCTCCCAGAATGGCAACACAGTCATTCCCCCCACCCCCACTCCCACTCACAAACGCACACCCAGAACCCATGCAGTCGTGGCCACAGACAGTGCTGCTTGACAAGTCCTGCCCCCCCCCCCCGAGCAACACGGAGCAGTTCGAATGCAGAGACGTACCTCCTCATTCGCCCTCACTGATCTAGCACCTGAATGCAACTTTTATACTTGAGGTGTTTTCCTGACCGATCCGGTTGCAGTGAATGAGGTCATTAAGGCAGGTGAGCTGGGACAACTGTGAGTAATTACATTGCGATGAATGCAAAAAAAATGCAAATTGACATTTCGCCTGTTTTGAGCGGGGTCCTGATCACACTGGCTTTTTTTATTGGTAAAATGGGCACCATTCCCGCTAGTCGCAGCGCGCCTAACTTTACGACTTTTTCCCACCGCAAAATGGGAGCGGTGAGGTCCTGGAATTCCACTCTCTATTGCTTTTATTATTCAAGGAGCTCCAGCTTTGTTTGCTCTACCCTTTCCTCTGTGGGAATGTATCTCAAATGTACTTTAATTACCTCCCCTTTAAGGACAGCCCATTGTTCAATTACAACTTTGCCTGCGTGTATTAGATTCCTGAGTCAGATCTGTATTTACCCATTGAACTTGGACCTCCCACAATTTATTATCTATTGCTCCTTGCTATTTTCAATAGCTAAACTAAACCTTACAATACTATGATCGCTGCCGCTAAGTGTTCGCCTACTGGCAATTCCCAAGACCAAATTAAGCAATGTTTCCTCATTGAACCGGAAACATTTTGATTTGTAAATTTTCCTGAATATTCTTGAGAAGCTCTTCTCCCTCTTCTCCTTATGTTATTATCAAACCAGTCTATGTTCAGATAATTATAACTGCTCAGTAGTTTTGAACCAGTGTAATTTCCTTGCAGATTTGTTCCTCAGTATCTTTCATACCAGTTGGTGCCTTGTAGAACACCCCAATTGTATAATGATACCTGCACTGTTCCTTAGCTCTAACAAAATATCTTCTATCCCTGACCTTTCTAGAATGTCCCTTCACTCCAAGATGTCTACCCCTCCTCCTTTATTCTTTCTCCATCTTTCCTGAATACCTTGATTGCAGAAATATTAGATACCCATTCATGTGCTTTTCTGAGCCAGACCCCCAGCATAAACGACAGAAAGTTGGCTCTGACTGCTGGCTGCTGATGATCACACAATACCTTCTCAATTCTTCCACACCCTCTGTGATGTCAGACTGCATTAGTTATATCTTATCCTGGATGAACCATCATTTTGTCCATTTAAACAGGAAGAAAACAAAAGCCAACATCTATAGCTCCCACATTAAACTATGTAAATTTGCCAACAATTCTTTACTCCTTCCCAACCATTATCTTAGGCACAGTCATGTTTTTTCCAGCACAAAGGCCTCCCAATTTCAGCTTTTGTCCACATCTGCTTCTGCCTATTTGCTGCTAAAACCTTTATCACTGACTTTGTCACCTCCGGACTTCAGTATTTCAAAACCACCTAAGCTCATTCAAAGTTGCTCATATCCTATCCCACCACAAAACCTCCTCACTCTTCATATATATGCTTGATGATTTACATTAAATCCCTGATCTCAATGGACTATCTTACTGCTTAAAGGAATGCACACTACCAGATATGTTTCTGAGTTATGTTGAAGAAGGTCTCCGATTCAGCCTTGGTCAGTGCTGTGTTTGCTGTTAGCACCTGAAGTCAGCAGTGTCAGGGCTACTGCTGGACTTAGTGACTTTCAGATAGGGAGCTGAAAAGTCAGTCAGTATTGTAATCCATAAACTTTGCATGTGTGAATGCCAAGCAAGGATGGGATTTTGCTTGACATTAATGTCTCTGGTCATCAATTAGTCCATTAATAATCAAAACTAGAAATTACTATTTGCAATATTAGAATCATTGTTAAAGTAGATCATAATTAATGTAAAAAGCATTACAATTGTAATTGCCTTCACCAATGGAAAATCAACATTACCAAGATATATTGAATGGCTGTCAACAAGAATGAAGTCATACCACAGCAAAACCACTATCCTCAGAAGATAATGGAGTAAATTGGGAAACAAAATAAGGATAAAGTACACTTGGTGACATATGAGACAAAACTATTATACAAAGATTAATGAGTGTACTAAAGTAATAATAACAAGATAATCTCATGGGATTTGTATAATGGTTCAAATTGCACGAGTGATTTATTGTTGCTCATGAGTCACATATGACTTCCATGTATTTCACTTTGAAGAACATAAAATTAAAATTAAAGAGGTTTTCTTTCCACTTTGTGCTTCCAGTGGGGGCTGACGGAAGTTTCTGGATGTGCTAATGGCCTAAAAATACCATCATTCATATCCAATCCAGACATGTCCTTATTATTGGGGAATGGCACATGACTACTGACTGGCATGCCAGCAGTCCTCATGGCAACAATAAAATCAGTAAAGTCCTGCTGTTTAGTTCTCTCTAACCAATTTCCAAGTCTATTGAATCTAGAAGAGATAAGTCTGGCCTCTATGCCAGCAGTTTGACTGCCTTTAGGGGAATGTTTGACTGTCCTTAAACAATCACTAGCATGGTCGATACACTCCATGATAGACTGCAATGTTAGAAAACCACCCACCATAGTATTAAAAATGTGAATACTGGTCTCCATGCAAGCTGCCTAAGAAGCACATTGCCAGATTAGAACCTGTGCCCAAATCAAAACTTGAAGTCAGGAAGCTGAATAACCCAGGGACTTTTGAGAATCAAATCTCATGTCTCAAAAGTCAAGGTACTAATTTCTATGTGTGTAACAGATTTTATTCACAGTGCTTAAAAATGTATACTCCAAGCCTTTCGACAATTTTGTTTTTCTCTGAGTCCACACTTAGGCTTAGCCAATCAAGTACAATGAGCAAAATTAGTAAACAAACTCACGTAATTAATGACACACAAAAATTGAACACTACATTTGTCCCCTTGTAAACTAAATACCCTATTTTTAATTAAAATCACCCTAAACAACAACAAATATACGTCAAAATAGTCATTTGGTCGTACAGAACTTGAGTATTGTTGAAAAAAGTCAATTTTTGTTGAAGCTCTTCATCAAGGGGAATCAACAAATTTAAAATGTAAGAGAAGACTCTGCTGATTGGTTCCCAAGTGGGCTCTGATTGGTAGAGGCATTGCCATGGAGAATGCGTCAGTTCATGGCGAGTGACAGTTAACTGCCAAGTATTGTTTGAAACTTAAACCAAGCAGCTTGACTCTGATTGGTCAAGGCATTGCCCTGAAGAATGAACCAGTGAATGGCTGTTACTTATTTTGTTTCATTGAAACAGGCACAATGTGCATACCTGTTTTTACATTGGTTGTCAGCGTAATTCTTAGCACACTGGGGATTAATTAGCAAATGTTTTGCATTCATGGAAGTTAAGCTAAGCTTACTTGTGACATTAATAAATAAACTTTTTTTAAAAACTTTAAAGCTAGGTGTATGTGTGCATAGATCCCTGAAAGTTGGGAATCAAGTAGATAAGGTTGTTAAGAAGGCATATGGTGTCTTGGCGTTTATTGGTAGGGGGATTGAATTTAGGAGTCGTAGCGTTATGTTGCAACTGTACACAACTCTGGTGCGGCCGCACTTGGAGTACTGTGTGCAGTTCTGGTCCCCACATTACAGGAAGGATGTGGAGGCTTTGGAGAGGGTGCAGAGGAGGTTTACCAGGATGTTGCCTGGTATGGAGGGGAGATCCTATGAGGAGAGGCTGAGGGATTTGGGATTGTTTTCGCTGGAAAGGCGGCGGCTAAGAGGGGATCTTATTGAAACATATAAGATGATTAGAGGTTTAGATAGGGTGGATAGTGATAGCCTTTTTCCTCTGATGGAGAAATCCAGCACGAGGGGGCATGGCTTTAAATTGAGGGGGGGTAGTTATAGAACCGATGTCAGGGGTAGGTTCTTTACCCAGAGGGTGGTGAGGGATTGGAATGCCCTGCCAGCATCAGTAGTAAATGCGCCTAGTTTGGGGGCGTTTAAGAGATCCGTAGATAGGTTCATGGACGAAAAGAAATTGGTTTAGGTTGGAGGGTCACAGTTTTTTTTTAACTGGTCGGTGCAACATCGTGGGCCGAAGGGCCTGTTCTGCGCTGTAATGTTCTATGTTCTATGTTCTATGTTCAAGTGCAGGCTGGGTAGGTAGGACTGTACCTTTGCCTGTTGTGATCCACAGAATGGACTTGTTGTTTGATATGATCTGCTGCCAGTCTTTAGGATATATGGCCTACATAGCTAGCAAAGCACTGACAGTGAAATTCATATATTGTATTACCCATCTGTCTAATAGGCAGAACAACATTTTGGCTTCTCCATCCTGTAACTGGTAAATATCACTTATGTTGCTATTGTATTGTAATGACATGAAACATCTAGCTTCACCCGTTACTCAAATATTCATCCAGTCATTCTTTAGAGCTAAGCTTTGTTAGTTTTCTCTAAGTACAAAAACAGTTTTAAACTTTATTTATTAATGTCAAAAGTAGGCTTATATTAACTCTGCAATGAAGTTACTGTGAAAATCCCCTAGTCACCACACTCCGGTGCCTGGTCGGGTACACTGAGGGAGAATTTAGCGTGGTCAATGCACCTAGCCAGCATATCTTTCAGACAGTGGGAGGAAATCAGAGCACTAGAAAGAAACCCATGCCGTCACGGGGAAAACGTGTAGACTTCGCACAGAAGCCCAAGCCGGAAATCGAACTCAGATCCCTGACACTGTGGGGCAGCAGTGCTAACCACTGTGCCACCGTGCCACCCTGAGTATTTGAGATATAAAGGTCTTCAATGACCACACTGAGATCTATGAATTTGATGTTGTGGTTCTGCATGATCAACACGATGAGGGGATGGGCAACACCATAGTCACTTATGAGGAAAGGAAACATCCTCAAAATATCCTGGTCTACCTCTCACCGACTCTCACCAACTTTTACAGATGCACCATAGAAAGGGTCCTTTCTGATTGTATCACAGCTTGGTATGGCTCCTGCTCTGACCAAGACCGCAAGGAACTACAAAATGTCGTGAATGTAGCCCAATCCATCACACAAACCAGCCTCCCATCCATTGACTCTGTCTAACTTCCCGCTACCTCAGAATAGCAGCCAGTATAATTAAGGACCCACGCACCCCAGACATTCTCTCTTTCACCTTCTTCCATTGGAAAAAAGATACGAAAATCCGAGGTTACGTACCAGCTGACTCAAGAACAGCTTCTTCCCTACTGCCATCAGACTTTTGAATGGACCTGCCTCGCTTTAAGTTGGTCTTTCTCTACACCCTTGCTATAACTGTAACACTACATTCTGCACTCTCTCGTTTCCTTTTCTATGAACGGTATGCTTTGTCTGTATAGCATGCAAGAAACAATACTCTTCACTGTATACTAATACATGTGACAATAGTAAATCAAATCAAAACAAAAAATCAAAACCAGTTATCAACTATCTCACATTTCATTTATGTTGTTATCCAATATATACACATCAATACACTTGGCTGAAAGCCCAGATTCATAAAAGCATTATGTGAATGTAAGGCTGCTTACATATTGGATGACAAATATTGGCTTTGCTTGATTAACATCTTTATGTGGTTGTAATATGTTATTTCCTATGATCTCTTTTGTCAATGTCTCAATGCTTACTTGCACAAGATTAAGAGGTGTGATGTGCTTCAAGTTTCTGTTATTGATATTTTGATAGAGTTGTACGAACACCAGTTTTTTTTCAAAGAATTATGATTCTGTTTTATTGACATTTTGATAGAGTTGTACGAACACCAGTTTTTTTTCAAAGAATTATGAATGAATGTTTTTTCTGGGCATTTCCACACATGCTATTGTTACTATAGGGTTCATAATTTCTGTTCCTCGTGTATACTGGGTGAATGGGCATGGAAAGGCCATGAGTTGGTATGGAGGCTATAAGGAATCATGGAGGTGAGCTGGGACTATGAATTAGCAATGAGTTGGCATGGGAAATAGTTAGGGGGTGAGCGATAGAGGGCTGAAAATGTAATCAAACAACTGGGGCAAAGTCCCAGTGAATTGAAGTGGGCCTTTTAACCATCCTGCCTGGGCACTCATCTGCCCTGTGGCTGCTCCAACTTATTACCAGGGGCAGGAGGCCTGACTTTATCCCACGCCTACTCCCCCCCCCCCCCCCTCCCACCGCACCTCACCCAATAACCCATTCACCCAGAGTGAAGATCTTGCCATGTGGGGGCCTTTCTACCAATGTGGGTGTGGTGAACCAGGAAATCTCCCGGCTAAAGCCACTCACCTGAGTAACAAAAATCCAGGCCTTTGTGTCAGTTTTGATAATAGGGACATTCAGGGGAACTAATAATGAATCAAAGCCTGGAACTTACTAAAGTTTAAGGTAAGCAAGAAAACATTGTTAGGAAATATAATGACACTCAAGACTGACAAATCCCCAGAGCCTAAAATTTTCCCCTCCAAGGTGTTAAAGTTGAGGAAATTACCGATGTTTTCGCCTTAATTTTTCAAAGGTTTTTTGATTCAAGCAACATCCCTTTACATTGGAACATTGCCAACCTAACTCCATTATTTATGAAAAAGTGAGAGAGCAAAACAGTAAAATATCGACCTGTTAGTCTATTATCTATTGTGGTCAAATTATATTGTAATTTGTAACTGAGAGAATGACTGAGCACTTAGAGAAATGTAATTTAGATGGAGTTTCAGAGGCATTCAATAATGTTCCACAGAAGGAACTGTTCCCTAGAAATAAAATTCGTGGAATCAAGAGTAAATCATTGATTTGGCTAAGAAATTGTTTTGGCAGATAATGGAGGGGGTGTGCCGACGATATAAGATGCATTTCCCTGTGATCCATGAGGTAATGACCATATTCATGATATTTTAGGCATACTTTCATTAATTTTCTGTCTCTCAACTTACACCTTTTGTGTATAAGTGCAAGTGCACATAATTTTGCTCACAAAACTCTGAGAAATGTCCAGAAAACAATCTCAGAAGGACACTGCAATAGCAGGCCCTGAAGCCTCGGCTTGACCTGATGCTTCTCATGCTGGTGGAGAAATGAACTGCTCGGATAAGGGGGCCTGTCTAAGCATACAGCTGCTTACAATGCATTGGAATCACACCAAAATGATGTGTGTGGAAAAGTCGACATGCTAGCCACAAGCCTCCATTTGGAGATAGTCTCTGTGAGGGAAGAGTTCAAGTCCTCCATTACAACACTGCAAGCAGCCTCTGAATTTCAGGAAAACCATTTGAAAGATCTTAGCACTCAGCAGTGTTCTGTGGTGATACCGTGATAGACCTGCAGACTAAAATAATTCAGCTCAGTCAGAGGAGCAACAACATTTACCTATTCGGTGTGGATGAGGGGATGGAGAGCCCTTGCCCTATGGAGTTTGTCATGCAGTTATTGCAGAATGCGTTAAAACTGAAGGACAGGCCTCTCTTAGACCAGGCTCACAGGGCACTGTGAGTGAGGCCTAAGGATGGGAAGGTTCACGCCCCTTTATTATATGGGTTCAGTACTACCATGTTCACGTCCAGATCTTCCAGATCCACTGCCAAGCTAGGAAAGCTGCTCCCTACTCTACAGGGAATAGAGACTGTCCATATTTCCAGATTTTACCCTTGCTGTAGCTAAAAAAAGAGCTGCCTTTGATAGTGTGAAGCGCCTCCTGCTTTCCTGTCCATAGATTAAGTTTGGTCTCTCCTTAACTGTCTGACTGAGAATCACACTACCAAGTGGAGCTGAGCAGTTGTTTGAAGGCCCAGCTGATGCCGCAACCTTCATCAACCATGTAATGAAGTCAAATGGTCATTCCGAATAAACAGAGCAACAGAATGTTACCTGAAGTGACTTTTACTTTCCAAGGAGTATGGGTGAACTACGATACTCTTATATGGCCTTTGCCATTCTACACAGATTCACGACATTCGATTTGTTAGTGTACCAGATCAGAAACCCCAAGGTATATTATGAAGCCAGACTAGACCTCAACACTTTTCTATTTTGGCATTAGTGTGAGGATGAGATGTTTTACTCCAGTTGTGATTCTACTGACAAATGGGAAGTTTTATCAAAACAAACTTTATTTCACAACACTGTTTAATTATAACAAATTAATTAACTTAACCTTCAAAAATTGAACAATACTTAAACATGACAAGATACAAGTCTTAATTGCTAACCTATCACTATGAGTTCCAGTCAAGCAATATTTCTCTTATAGACATAAATCTCTCTGAGATGAGTTAGCAAAACATAGGCATACTTTCTTTGACTTAGGTTACCAAGCTTGTCACTTCCAGAAAGCCTTTGGAGAGAGAGAGAGACAGAGAGGCACTGCTTTACATAAGAACATAAGAACATAAGAAATAGGAGCAGGAGTTGGCCATCTAGCCCCTCGAGCCTGCCCCGCCATTCAATAAGATCATGGCTGATCTGAAGTGGATCAGTTCCACTTACCCGCCTGATCCCTATAACCCCTAATTCCCTTACCGATCAGGAATCCATCTATCCGTGATTTAAACATATTCAACGAGGTAGCCTCCACCACTTCAGTGGGCAGAGAATTCCAGAGATTCACCACCCTCTGAGAGAAGAAGTTCCTCCTCAACTCTGTCCTAAACCGACCCCCCTTTATTTTGAGGCTGTGCCCTCTAGTTCTAGTTTCCTTTCTAAGTGGAAAGAATCTCTCCATCTCTACCCTATCCAGCCCCTTCATTATCTTATAGGTCTCTATAAGATCCCCCCTCAGCCTTCTAAATTCCAACAAGTACAAACCCAATCTGCTCAGTCTCTTCTCATAATCAACACCCCCTCATCTCTGGTATCAACCTGGTGAACCTTCTCTGCACTCCCTCCAAGGCCAATATATCCTTTCGCAAATAAGGGGACCAATACTGCACACAGTATTCCAGCTGCGGCCTCACCAATGCCCTGTACAGATGCAGCAAGACATCTCTGCCTTTATATTCTATCCCCCTTGCGATATAGGCCAACATCCCATTTGCCTTCTTGATCACCTGTTGCACCTGCAGACTGGGTTTTTGCGTCTCATGCACAAGGACCCCCAGGTCCCTCTGCACAGCAGCATGTTGTAATTTCTTTCCATTTAGATAATAATCCAATTTGCTATTATTTCTTCCAAAGTGAATAACCTCGCATTTGTTAACGTTATACTCCATCTGCCAGATCGTCGCCCACTCGCTCAGCCTGTCCAAATCTCTCTGCAGACCTTCTACGCCCTCCACACGATTCACTTTTCTACTTATCTTTGTCTCGTCTGCAAACTTTGTTACCCTACACTCAGTCCTCTCCTCCAGATCGTCTTCTGGCAGGTCCAGCTTGCAACTGTTTGCATTTAAAATGAAAATGTAACTCTGTCTTTCCTGCAAGTTTAGCTCCCCCCGTTAAGCATATGACTCTGACTTTTTCTATCAATCTAATCAAAAACTCGCATAACTCTGCATACATAGTCTAAAATCCCAGGAGAACCTAAATAAACAAAAGGTCCATTAACTCTACAAAGCAAGACATTTCTAGATAAAATCAATTATTAGCCTTCATTCTTAACATCTGCTGCATGTTTGCAGACAAATTGACTCTTGTAGCAAAACATTGCTTCTTAAAGCAACCTCAACTTAAACACAAAATAGACCAAAAGAGCATAGTCGCATCACAGATTCCGCTCTGTGCATGTCGATGCTAGTCTGTCTATATAACAATTGATGTTTTGATTGCAGTAGTGGCTTTTTGTTCATATCATATTTACTAAAACCTACATTTCATCTTGTGCTGCTCTGTTGTCTCCCTTTTATTGATGATCATCTTTGTAGATGAATAGGGTACATCGGAAACTGATGCACATATTATCAAACTCGACTGCAATGTTCTTGTTTTCTCAGCATCTGTCAATCTTGTGTGAAATGGCTATTTTGCAGGATATTTGAGTCAAATTTCTGCTGAAAGATACAAGTTTGTTATGAATGCATTCATCTTAATTCTGTATACTCACTATGTAGGTTAGAATTTCATTGAGCTATGGTTATTGTTAGTATGCCTTTTTCTGTTGGACTTGCTAATGTCACTCAACCTCTGTTGACAAAGAGACTTAGTAGATAAGCTATGTTCCATGTTATGTAGAAGCTAAGAAGTGTTGAGACAACATGCATCTTTTTTGTGGAGATGCTTTGGAGGTTGCAGATGTGTTTTTAGTGTTTCTATTGTCTCCTTTTTGTTTTGTCATGTTTGGTCTTCTACGGTTTTATAAAATTTGTTTGGGCATTATAACATTGCTTAGCATATGCCATAATAACTTTACAATAGTTCCTCCTTCTACCCACAATAATTGTTGAAGTTATGTCTTTCTCCAAGAAAACATGACTCAATCTGAAAAGTCACAATAGCCTGGGGGATGTGCTCTGAATTTTGCCAGCTGAAATGTTAAGGGGTTGAATCAGCCTGTCAAGCACAACAAAGTGTCATAGCATCTTCAACATCTGGGTGCACTAAGTTGTTTTCTTCCAAGAAACCCTCCTTGGAGTCTTAAATCACTTTAGACTTCACAAAGGATGAGTGGGCCAACTTTATCATTCAACTTTTCATAACAAAGCAAGGGGAGCAGCAATTTTAATACATAATCCTTACTCTTTGTAGCCTCAAATGTCATGACAGGTTTGAATGGCCAAAACATTACCGTTACGGTTAAGATAAATAGGACTCCTTTAATTCTTGCTGATGTATATTCCCCTAATTGGGACAATGAAAATTTCTTTCACTCATTTTATTGCCACATATGGGCTCACATTTACTTATTTTAGGAGGTTGCTGGTTCAATCCTGCCCTTGACCACTCCTCTACTAAAACAAGCATGCCTTTGAAGTTTGCTGAGTATATTCAGTCATTCCTTCAGAAATATGCAATCTTAAACACATGGCGTTTCTTCAGCCCAACTAGCCGAGCGTACTCCTTCTTCTCCCCTGTTCATCATACATACGCACATATAGATTATTTTTTATTAGATAATAAACTTCTTCCGGCTGTCCACTCCTATTCATGCAGTGCCATAATTATTTCTGATCACGCTGCTCTAACAATGGATTTACTACCTTGAGACAGGCCTGAATCACCTTCCCCCTGGTGATTTAATACACATATGCTCTCAGAAGATGACTTTGTTAACTTTTTGTCAGCTCCCAGATTGCTGCTTTTATAGCTATTAATGATACCCCTGATATCTTCAAAGGCTTGCCTAAGAGGGCAGATCATATCCTATGCTGCCTTTGAAAGAAAACAGGAGTAAAAAATTATCTGAACTATTAGAATGCATTATTCAATTGGATAACATTTATGCCAATAATCCATCTCCAGCTGTATATAAGGAGCATCTCTTAATACATGCTGATTTTGACACATTGTCGACACATCAAGGTGAGGAGTTGCTATTTAAATCACGACATATACAAGGCAAATTAATTGTTGGCTCACAAACTCTATTAGTCGTCCCTGATACATCTAATTACACAGATCCAAACCCCTACAGGCTTATCAGTTGATCCTGAGAAGACAAACAATTAATTTAAAGAATATTGTGCTACCTTGTACAAATCCAAACATCTTACTGACACATCAGCCTTTGAGAAATTTTGTCCCCACCATTGATCAAGGCTCAAAGAGTTGCTTAGAGGAGCCTTTCACCATAGATGAAATACTAAGGCAGCTAGAGCCATACAATGTGGAAAATGTCCAGGACTAGATAGATATCCTACTGAGTTTATACAAAATTCTCGACAAACTGAACTGAATCACTTGAATCACAATCAAATGCTAAGACAGGCCTCAGTTCTGTTTATCTTAAGATAGAACAAAGATCCCCTTGGATCTGCAAAGATAAATTGAGTTGCCAAGAAAGCATGAGTTGTTATCCCTGTACCAAGCAGAGCCGCTTTGAATGGAATTATACATTGTTCATCAAGGCATCTCAAAGATGAAGAAGTTCACCAGAAGTTATGTGAGGTGGCCTGGTATTGAGGTCAACGTTGAGAACCCAGTCAAGCGCTGTGAACATTGCCAATTGCAACAAAGGTTGTCTGTTCCAATCCCATTGCACCCTTGGGATTGACCTGGCCAGCCTGGGTAAAAGTCCATATTGACTATGTTGGCCCATTCATGGGTACAATGGGGGCAATTCTCCCAAAAGCGCTGAATTGGTGGGAAAACTGTTCTGGATCACGACTGTTTTGTCAGTTCAGCTTCTCACTCGAATCTCCGCACTCTGTGCATTGCAGAGGTCCCAATCGTGAATATTATTAAAAACCCAAGTGGGCGGGGCCTTTTCGCGCCGGAGTCTGACAGTTCTGGAACTCTGCGCATACGCAGTGGCTCCGATCTGTCAGACTCCCTGTTTGTTGGCCAGCCCGATCACTGGCCAGCCCAGGACTCCCGCAGTGCTGCCCCTCCAGCGCCCCGCCCCCACCCCCCACGGTCTGATCGCGGCCTCCACAATAATTCCCGGGCCAGCCCTCACCCCCCCCCCCAATCCCGGAGTGCCCTGATGCCCAGCCCACACACCCCCAGCAGTGGCGATCCCCCTCTGACCCTGGCAGATGTGTCGTCCCCCTCCCCCCCGCTAACCCCCCCGGAATCAGATCCCCCTCCCCGGGAGGCAGGCCCCCCCCCGCCTCGGCAGACCACCGGCCCCACCAGCCCGCCCCAATTGTGCCCTCTCTCCATCCCAGACTGATCCCAACACAGAGTGGCAGTGGGACCCACCACCCCCACTGATTGCCCCTAGGCCTTGCCCACAATAGGCCCTGTCCCCTTGGCACTGCTCAATGCCTGTTGGGCAGTGCCAAGGTGCCCCCTTGGAATGAGCACTTTGCCCCTTGGGCACTGCCAGGGGCACAGGCTGGCACTGCCAGGGCGTCCATGCCCAGGGGGCATCACCCCCTCATCGCCCGACCCCCTGGGGGGCCCCGATTATCCCCCTTCATTTCGGCGGGGTCTCCCGCTAGTTCCCCAAATGTGGGAGGTTACTCTAAACCCCGCCAGAATGAAGTACAGTTGGCAAGGTGGGAGATTCAATGGGGACCAGTAAGTTCCCGATAATTACATTTAAAATACATTTAAAACATATTTTTAAAAGATTCAAATGACTTACCTGGCTTCCCGTCGGTTTCCAGCGTGGTCTGGTCTCCGACTGTTCCCCGGCTCTGGGGGATATGCATGCATTCCTGGCGCATGCGCAAATCCCGGAACAAGGCCGACAACGTGCATCTCCCATCCTGACCTGCCAGAAAAGCTGCGAGTTGGGATGGGAGAATCACGGCCCATGTTTCTGCTCATTGATGATGCACACTCTAAGTGGATGGATATTTTTGAAGTGAAGTCTTCTGCATCGCACGCTATCATTGAAAGATTATGCCAATGTTTTTCCAGCCATGAAATACCTGAAGTCATAGCATCTGACAATGAAATAATATTCACAATTGCTGAGTTTCAAAGCTTCACCACACTGAATGGTATAAAGCACAATATAACTGTGGCTTACCATCTAGCATTCAACGGACTTGCTGAGCAAGTCGTCCAAACTTTTAAGTCTGGCTGAAAGAAGAAGTCGGGGGGACCCTGGAGACCACAATCTCATGCTTCCTTCTTGTTCCTTCTGGACCACTCCACATGCAACAATGGGAGTCCCACCAGCAGCATTTTTAATGAACTGTTGTCTCAGAACATGACTGAGCCTCGTGTTTCCAAATTTGCCAGGGAGCATAGAGAGCAGCCAAAGCGGTCAGCCCACAAGTTATGATTCAGGTTGTTTATGGCGGATGATGCCATGTATGTGAGGAATTTTTATAGGAGTCGAATTGGGTCCCTGGAATCATTGTCTCTAAAACTGGACCCCTGTTTTATTGAGTGGACACAGAGGGAGGATCAGCCAAAAACACATAGATCATTTGAGAAAAAAAGCGATACCCCAATAGCCATTTTACCATCCGGAAATATATTACCGCCAGGCAATTTTGCCGACTGTTTTAGTATTGAAGTACCTGGTCATCCTATGGCAGGCACAATCAACATCTCCATGTAAACAGATAGAACTGAACTGCCTGTGCCTGAAGAGGCACCTGTCATAATGGTTTCACTGACAGAAATCCAGTGGAAGCGCCCCAGACAGAGGAGATACACTGCCCCACATGGATTCTGAAACTCTCTGGAAGCTTTAATTTATAATTGACTAAATTCATGTACTAAATGTTTATTATCTTGGACTGTGTAAATTGACATTTGTTTAAATGGACATAGAAGGGGAGGGATGTGGTGATTGTTCCTTTAAGGATCAATCTGCAGAGTAAAGGTCACATGATCCAGGGAACTAATCAGGGAACAAGGTGGGGATCACCCTGGTAAGCGCAGACTTCTGTACTCATCTTGGGAGCTGATTGCAACCATGAGGCTGTAAGCCTATGTATAGTTTTAACCTGTAAATAAACAAGTTGTGTTTTCCCTCAACTGGTGAATGAGCATCTCTACAATGGAGCACAAAAAATTGATAATCTCTTTAAATGTAACTTTGTCCCTCTCCTTGCACATGTAGAACTTGATTTAAAGTGCTGGTCCATTGTCCTCCCACTGTCTCCAGCAGGTCGCATTAACATTGTCAAAATTAATTCCCTCCCCAAGTTTTCATACTTTTTTCAGTTTATCCCAATTTTTATCCCAAAGCCAAACTATGAGAGCAGATATATCTATTCTGTATGCTAAAGTTTTGATAAAGTCAATCATCTCATTTCAGGCTTCATTTGGTATTGAAAGATCCAAAGACTTCGCAGAGCAATTTTGATCATAGAATCCAGTCGAATCCTACAGTGCAAAAGGAGTCTATTCGGCCCATCGAGTCTGCAATGACCACAATCCCACCCTGGCACATTTCCTCTACTAATCCCCCTGATACTCGGGTCAATTTAGCATGGCTAATCAACCTAACCCGCACATTTTTGGACTGTGGGTGGAAACCGGAGCATCTGGAGGAAACCCATGCAGACATGGGGAGGATATGCAAACTCCGCACAGACATTGACCAAGCCAGGAATCGAACCTGGGTCCCTGGTCCTGTGAGGCAGCCGTGCTAACCACTGTGCCACCCCTTGTGCCACCATGCCGCCCCTATTTTGAAAAGACCAAAATCTTTGGGAGGTATGGATTTACCCAATTTCCAATTTTATTACTGGGCTGGTAACTTTAGGGCTGTCCTACATCGACTACAGGCAGACGCTCAACTGGTACCCTGTTCTGGTTGCAATTAGAATCATCATCTTATACCCCCTCCTCCTTGGTGGCTCTAATTTACTCTCCCAACATGTCAGCCACCTCTCTTTATACCAAGAATATCAATAGGGTGACACAGTAGCACAGTGGTTAGCTCTGCTGCTTCACAGCTCCAGGGACCTGGGTTCGAATACCGGCTCGGGTCGCTGTCTGTGTGGAGTTTGCACATTCTCCTCATGTCTGCGTGGGTTTCCTCCGGGTGCTCCGGTTTCCTCCCACAGTCCAAAGATGTGCGGGCTAGGTTGACTGGCCATTCTAAATTGCCCCTTAGTGTCTCGGGATGCATAGGTTAGAGAGGTTAGTGGGTAAATATGTAGGGATATGTGGATAGAGCCTGGGTGGGATTGTGGTTGGTGCAGACTCGATGGGCCGAATGGCCTCTTTCTGCACTGTAGGATTCTATGAATGTTAAGTCTCTCCACTTTCAGCGAACCACTTCTTCCTTCTATTCCCTATATATTCATATAAATAAATTAATATTTAGTCCACTTCTTACTTCAAACACTTAAAGATCTATATGTTGATGATATATTTATATCATTTCAACAGATTACGGACACATTTTTCTCCCCAAGATCCACTTTTTCAGATACTTGTACGCACTATGACCCTTCAGTTCCCTGCATTTCCCTCACACTCCCCTATTGATGCATAGCCCCAACTATGAGAGCAGATATATCTATTCTGTATGCTAAAGTTCTTTCTCTTCATTGTCCTTCATTATCAATTGTAAAAGCCTTCTGGGAGCAAGACTTTGGAGAGGAATTCACAGTTGAGATTTGGGATGCAGTATTAGATCGCGTTCATTCCCCATCAATCTGCATCAAACACAATGTGACACAATGTACAATCTTCCATTGAACCCATCTGACTAAAGTCACACTCTCTAAGATTCATCAAGATATCCATCCCATCTGTGACAGGTGTCATCAGGCCCCATCTATTGTGATACATGTATTTTGGCCTTGCCCATCCTTACACAGTGACTGGACAGCCATCTTTAAAACTATTTCTGAAATATTGCAAACACCTATTGACACAATTCCACTGACTGCACTTCTTCCATTTGCTGGATATAATACTGATTTCATAGCCTTTGTGACTCATCTGGCAAGACATTCCATTTTACTTCGATGGTGGTCATGTGCTCCTCCATCCCATTCCCACTGGATTACAGATGTGTTACATTTCATTAAATTAAAAAAAAGTAAGGCGCACGCGATGTGGCTTTACTACAACATTTTCAAGATTTGGCAACCACTTTTAGCAGATGTAGAGAAATTACACTCACCCCCACACCACAATAGATTGCCTCTTGCTTTCTTATTTCATTCAAAATCTTACTTCATTAGTCCGAATCCGCTTTTATTTTTCTATTTGTTTACTAAGAAGAGCAGCATGCATGCTTTTTTGTGGTTTGTTTGTTTGTGTATTTGTTGGTGGGATGTTGTTTTCCCCTTTTCTTTAATCCTAGTGTGTGCATGCATTTGGAGGAGACATTGTGGATTATTCTCAATGATCATTGACTTTATACTGTTCTGTCACCTCCTGTATCACAAGACATCACTGCTAACTGGACACACATGCCCCAAGACCGGAAAGTCTGACCTGAGCTCAACAGACCTTTGAGTCTGAATTTTCTGTCTCGCCCATTATGATTTCTGCAGCAGGAAAGACGGGATAATTTCAGTTTCTGTCTGGAAAATCTTAATAAACATAACACTGAAAAAAAAGTTGTCTAGGCAGCAGAAGAGAGAATCTATAAGATGTGTACTCTGATTGGAAGTAACTGAATCAGAAGGATCTGTGAAAGGGCCTTATGTATTCATTATATTTGGATTTTGGTGGGATTTTGCAGGCCCGGGTAGGTCGTGGGGGTTACAGATAGTGTGACATGAGCCCAAGATCCCGGTTGGGGCCGTCCTCATGTGTGCGGAACTTGGCTCTCAGTTTCTGCTCAGCGATTCTGCGTTGTCGTGTGTCGTGAAGGCCGCCTTGGAGAACGCTTACCCGAAGATCAGAGGCTGAATGCCCATGACTGCTGAAATGTTCCCCAACAGGAGGAGAACACTCCTGCCTGGTGATTGTCGGGCGATGTTCATTCATCCGTTGTCGTAGCGTCTAATAATAAATAGGCAGGTTCCGCACACATGAGGACGGCCTCGGCCGGGATCTTGGGTTCACGTCTGCGTGGGTTTCCTCCGGGTGCTCCGGTTTCCTCCCACAGTCCAAAGATGTGCGGGTTAGGTTGATTGGCCATGCTAAAATTGCCCCTTAGTGTCCTGAGATGCGTAGGTTAGAGGGATTAGTGGGTAAAATATGTAGGGATATGGGGGTAGGGCCTGGGTGGGATAGCATTCAAATGGTTATTGGATAAACATATGGATGATATTGGAATAGTGTAGATTAGAGGGGCTTTAGATTGGCTCCACTGGTCGGCGCAACATCGAGGGCCGAAGGGCCTGTACTGCGCTGTAATGTTCTATGTTCTATGTTATATTTATTAATAACTCGAAAACATGATAATTCCATACAGTCAAGGTTTGGGCCCAAAATTACAAAAGGACTTGATAGATTAAGTGAGTGGGCAAAACTGTGGCAAGTGCGATGCAGCTAAGCATGGGATCATCTATTTTGAACCAAAATATATATATATGAGCAATGGATGTCCAAAATGACTTGGAACTCATATAGACAGATCACCAAAATTTCGGGGTCCGAAAGAAAAATAATCAGAAAAGCTAATCGAATGACAGCTTTAGAATTAAAGTGATAAAATAAAAAGGGGGGAACTATTTCTACAGCTGTACAAATCCTGGTAAGATTATGGGCGGGGTTCTATGGCCTCGCTCGTCCCAAAACTTTAAAATCCCTCCCGAGGTCAACAGATCTTTCCATACTCCAACCCTCGCCCGCTCCGATTCCCGTAGCGGGCAGGACAGTAAAAGTATAGCCTATATCTTGAGTGCTGTGTGCAGTTCTGGGCACTCCACCTTAGAAAGGATATAATGGCCTTAGAAGGAGTATAGATTCAAAATATTACCAAGACACCAATGGTGAGGAAAGGTTATATTACTAGGTTTGTATTCCCTGTAATATAGAAGATTTGGTTGGATTGAGTTTTTCTTTAGGATTTTGAGTGGAATTGAGGGGGTAGACGTAATGAAACTTTTTCGACTGATTGGGAGCTTAGGAAAAATGACAGTAATTTTAAAGTGGCAGTCAGGCCATTCTGGAAAGAGGTTTGGAAATTCTTCTTTATACAAAGTGTATTGGAAGTATGGAACTCTTTTCCACAGAAATGTGCAGATGTTAGTTCAAGTAATATTTTAAAATCAGAGATCAATAGTTTTGTGTGAGACAAGAGTCTTAGGTAATATGGAGCCAAGCTGGGTAAATGGATTTGGGATAGAAATCAGCCATGATCTATTGTGTTACAGAGTAAGCTGAAGAAGCTAAATGGCCTATTCTTATTCCTATGTAAGCATCAATCACCTGTTTTATGTAGTGCGAAACAGCACGTTTTAATGTTGGTGATGTCCCACTGGCGCCCTGAAAAGAATCTTCAGCAGAAACATTCAGGAAAGTTTTGTCACTTTGATTTCCATTTGAAGTATCACATCCACCATGAAGTGTAACTGTTCTGTTTACTTGGGTACTTTGACTGGTAATAAAATTTGTAACAATGAATCCTGTCAGTGTTTGTACACTGATCGTTCTCAAAATTTAATTGAATGATCCATTTTCTTTACACCACCCAATGTATAAAGCTATGGGATCACATCTCTCCTCTCCTTTAAGGAAAATAACTCCAGTCTTGACGCTCATGTTAAAAAGATTTAAATTATGAATTACCCTCGGCATTCCTCGCTGAATAATTGCTGATCTAACAATAAGTAAAAGACACTAAATTGCACACAATATTGTAAATTTGGTCTTACCAGACAGGTTCAAACATAATTTGTTTCAGTTTACAACCAAATGTAGAGAGGGAGTTTTCTTCAGATGAATCACCTGAAAATAGGCAGTTGCAGGACGAAGAATCAAGAAAGGCGAGGCAGTGACATATTTCACTAAACTTATACCCTAAAGCAAATGTACTTATTTTCCTGTGCCAGTTACTGGAGTTGACATCCTTTTGCAATTGCATGCAAATAACAATGGATGGGTGAGGTTTATTGAAGGGATCCATTTGTCTCAGAAAAAAGACAAATTACTTGTTATGGGCTACAGGTGCACCGTAACTTTCTCTTGCAGGGTAATTTAAGTATCGAAAATAAAAGTGTGCAGTTTTTGAGTGCACTTCCTTAATTGGTCAGTGGGTTGATTAGGTGCGCAAAGCCGAGTGAAGGCATATGGAAGACTGGCGGGTTTAACACACATGCAGCTGCCAATGGTCCATGGCGATTATGACAGGGATCCAGTTTGTTAGTGGGAGAGTGATGCACCATTGAATACGCAAAGACTAGATGTTGCGAAACAACAGGCTTTTATTAACAAAGAACTGAAGCACTCCCAAACCGATAGCTAATCCGAACTGAGGCAAAAGGAGCGGAGAGCTTTATACCCTTTATACCCCGAGGAGGGCGGAGCCCCAGATTGAGGCAGCAGGGGCGTGTCCAGGCATATCACATAACTATCACATAAACAGACAACTACAGTGGTTCACCACAGAGACAAAAGAACATTAGTAGCTAAGATGGGCCCAAAAACAGTTACCTTGCCAGAGTGATTAGGGTTGGAAAGGAAAATGGGGGAAAGTGGCACAGGAGGGGCAGTTAGTGGTAGCAGTGGAGGTGGTGGCAACCTGAAAGGTTGGGGGGGCAGGGGGGAGGGGGCAGGGGGGAGGGTGGATGGTGGGGGTTGGGGGTTTGAGGAAAAATAAAACAATGGAAGCTAAGTGGATCTGAGCAATAATGCTTCCATGGTTGAAGGGACTGTGGGGGATGGACTGGGACAGCATGGGAGGGATGGCTGGTACTATGATCATCGGAGGGACGGGATAATATAGGAGGGATGGCATAGAAAGGATGGAATAGCATAAGGATGTGGAGAATACCATGGGATGAGGGGGAAGGAGAGGATGGCATCAGATGGGTGACATGGGAAGGAATCAATGGCAAGGGATCAGGATAAGACCATAAGACCCTAAGACATTGGAGCAGAATTAGGCACTCGGCCTATCGAGATGGCATGTGGTGAATTGTAAGGAGGGGATGGTATCGGAGGAATCGCATTGGAAGGGTGGACTGGCATGGGATGGGATTGGCATGAGAGGGATGGCATGGCAGAGGTGGATAATATGGGGGAATTGGCTAAGCATAATAACTTGACTGTAAATGTTTTGTGGGTCTCTGCCAATATTTCATTATTTTAAACTTTTTAAAACTTATTTTAAAACTTACTTTAAAGTGTTTTAAGATATCTCAGTATTTTAAAAGTGTGTTTACAAAATGATAAATATTTAGAATCATGGACAATTACAGCTATTTGGTCCATCATAGCTGTGCTGGTTCTTCTGGAAACTGTCCAATTCAGTCTCACATCCTAACTTTTACTTTCTCATCTCAATAATTAGTTCTCTTTAAATGCAGATCCTTTTGAAAGTTTCTAATTTCATCGGCCTTTCACGTAATGCATTTCAGGTCCTAACAGGTCCCTCTGTGTGAAATAATTTCTAATAATTACCCCTTCTGTTCTTTTGACAATTATTTTAGATCTATGCCTCTGGTCACCAACTCATTGCGAGAGGAAACATTTATTTCCCAATTGCTCTATCAAAACCCGTCATCATTTTGAATATTTTTATTAGGTCTTCTCTTAACCTTCTATGCTGTAAAGAGATCAATCCCAGCTCCTCCAGTCTCTTCAACTTAAGGAGTTCTTCATACCTGGTGCCATCTCTACACTCTTCACATCCTTCCTGTGGTGTCTTGAATTATATACAATGCTCCAAGTGAAGCCAAGTCAATAATTTGTGAATGGTTAACCTGACTTTTTTGTTTTAGTATTCAACACCTCTATTTATGAAGCCAAATATCCCATATATTTTCTTAACTGCCTTCTAAAATTGACCTGTCATCTTCAAATACCTGTGAATATGCAACTCCAGGCCTATCTGCTCTTGCACATCTAAGGCAGATCACTGGTCCCTTGACAAAGCTGTAAAAGAGACTCCTCCTGCATAAAACAATAACTGAATTGTGCTGGATGCCAGTCACAGACACAGCTCGCAAATAAGAAGAGCCAAGCTCACTGCTATTTGGTTGCTGTTAGCACTGTCCCCCTTGAGCAATGAACTTGATGCAGTTACCTGATGACATGTAGCTCTTGCCTGGAACTACCAACATCAATCTACTACCCTGGCTGCAAGTGACAATGAAGCTGTCACATTGTCGGAAAACACAATTGGTTCATTAATGTCCTTTTGAGAAAAAAGTGCCTGTACATCCAACCTACCAGATTCCAGTCCCACACGAATGTGGCTCTTAATGGCCCACTGAAGAAACATAGCGAGCTGCTCAGCTATATCCACAGCAATGGGGAATGGGCAACACATTTTTAGCTTCCAATACCCCAGCAAGTCAATAAAAGATTTCTTCAAATATTCATTTTCCCACTTCGCGTTAAATCATTCAGCACATATCCTATCAGTGACAAAAATAACTCACTACAAATCAATCTGGCAATCCTTGTTCCATATCCCCGCTTGATGTCTGTTCTTGTGTGCGCATTCAACTCTTTCTTCCCTTCAGTAGCCAGATTCTGAGGCATCTGCATGATGATTTGCAAATAGAGCACATGGGGAATTGATATAACACTTCCTTCTTTTGGCTGCAAACCATTTCCTCTTTAAGACAAAAGTATAAAGTTGGAAGGCAATCATCGTGCCAGCATGTAGAAAACAATCCATTTTGGAAGGCACTCTAAAGAATTTTTGCAGCTTCCCTACACATTCAGCTTTGAGTGAAAAGAACACTTTCAGGAGAAATACACAAACAGTATTGTGGTACCTCTGGAATGGAGGTGGTATGTTGCTGGGGGGGTTCAGCACAGTGGGAAACTTTCTAATCACAGTACACCGTTACCATTACATTCTTCTTCTGTTCAATATAAACGTACCAATTACACACAATAGGTGAAGCAACAATGTGGGTTCTTTATTTGAAAAGAAGGCACTTATACAAGTGTTCACTGGAAGTTAGGGATGGTACATCTAGTCTCTACCCTGCTGCTTGCTAATTGCTTGGAAGTCACGAAACAAATGCATCACATTGAGGTGTGTAATAATTGACAGAACTTTCAGATATTCCCCCCCTCAGAGATATATACACATCATATCACAATATCCCCCTTTATCTAAACTTAAAGTTTACCTTTAAACAATTAAACTATTTACATGAAAGCAAAAGGAAATAACATTATGTCTGAATGTGATTTAACACAGATCAAGTCTCCGAAATATATTGGCATTTTTGCTTATCCTTGCAGACTTTGTGAGAGTGATTTTTATTGGAGGCTGCGGTATATTTTCAGAATGCTAATCACAGGTGCTCTGTTTGTGTTGTGCCTTAAACTGTATTTTATTCTCCAAAGGATTACTCAGTATTTTTGGTTGTGTTATTGTTCTGATTTGGCATCTGTTTCATTTCACTGTCATGCCATTGGGTGTTTATACTTTTGTGTGATCTTGGTCCTGGACATATGCTGATGTTTTTAACCATAAATTTGGTGTTGTATTTGGAATTGTGTCCAGCATTCAGGTTGGGCAATTCATTACCTCTTCCCCTCTATTTTGAGTATTGCATCACATACTCCTGGGAAGTTTGACCACACTTATCTGCTAAATAGTCATTGTGTATTGGTTCTGCAACATGAAGTGCCATGCATCCTGTTGGCTTACGATCTGCATTGCAGAGTTAGGTGATCAACTCCCAGTATAAACACAGGGTTTCTGAAGATGTTCCTCGTGGACTCCCTATCCTTATCATTACCTTGACAATGCTACGGTTAATGATGGTGGCCCTGTAAGCAATGCACCTGTGATGTCCACAATATAACATTTTTGGGGTGACCATGGTGAGTTTTTATAATGGATCCCAGGAATGGAACCTCTGAGCCTTTGTACATGGTGAGTTTGGCAGTGGTTCAATCATCACTTGCCACTTCTTTGGGTGCACACATTTCAGTGTGTGAAATCTTGCACATAGGTTATGCTGACTCTCCATCTGTGGGCATATAACCTGGATGCTGGCAAAGGCTTCTGTTGGTATCACTGTGCCAAAACATTTTTTACGTTCACCGTGCTGAGAGTCAGCTCACTTTGCGTCTCTATGGTCTGGTCATCCACATTCTCTGACCGTATATCTTGGCTAGAAATTTTGTGGTCCTTGTCTTTATGCTGCTCTTGGCTGTTCAGAATATTGTACCTGGCTGGCCTCTGGTTGTGGCATCTCCTGACACTGAACCATATGTTCTGGAATTTGCTTCCTGCATTGGCACTTCCAATGTCCTCGAGTCGCACAAGTCTTCATTACAACATTAAAAGCTGGGTATATTCTGGGTCCATGCATAAGGGTGCACCACCTGCATTGCTTGCTAAGCTTGCCTCCATTGGCTATAGTAGATGAATTACACATATCCTGGATGGTTATATTTAAGGCTTTGTACTTGCATACATAGAAACATAGAAACATAGAAGATAGGAACAGGAGGAGGCCATTTGGCCCTTTGAGCCTGCTCCGCCATTCATTATGATCATAGCTGATCATCCAATTCAATAGCCTAATCCTGCTTTTTCTCCATAACCTTTGATCCCAGTGCCCCAAGTGCTATGTCCAGCCGCCTCTTGAATGCATTCAATGTTTTGGCATCAACTACTTCCTGTGGTAATGAATTCCACAGGCTCACCACTCTTTGGGTGAAGAAATATCTCCTCACCTCTGTCCTAAATGGTCTACCCTGAATCCTCAGACTGTGACCCCTGGTTCTGGACTCCTCCACCATCGGGAACATCCTCCCTGCATCTATCCTGTCTAGGCCTGTTAGAAATTTATAATTCTCTATGAGACCCCCCCCCCCCCCCTCATTCGTCTAAATTCCAGCGAAAACAATCTTAACTTAGTCAATCTCTCCTCACACATCAGTCCCGCCATCCCTGGAGTCAGCCTGGTAAGCCTTCGCTGCACTCCTTCAAGTGCAAGAACATCCTTCCTCAGAAAAGGAGACCAAAACTGCGCACAATACTCTAGGTGTGGCCTCACCAAGGCCCTGTGTAGTTGCAACAACACATCCCTGCTCCTGTACTCGCAATCTCTCACAACATGCCATTTGCCTTCTTTACCACCTGCTGCACCTGCATGCTTACCTTCAGTGACTGGTGCACAAGGACACCCAGATCCCACTGTACACTCCTCTCTCCCAATTTACAGCTACTCAGGTAGTAATCTGCCTTCTTGCTTTTGCTTCCAAAATGAATAACCTCACACTTATCCAAATTAGACTGCATCTGCCATTGATTAGCCCACTCACCCAACCTGTCCAGATCATTTTGAAGGATCTCTGCATCCTTGTCACGGTTCACCCTCCCACCCAACTTGGTATCATCTGAAAACTTTGAGATGTAACATTTTGTTCTCTCATCCAAATCATTAATATATATTGTGAATAGCTGGGGTCTCAGCACCGAACCCTGTGGCACCCCACTAGTTACTGCCTGCCATTTTGAAAAGCACCCATTAATTCCTACACTTTGTTTCCTCTCTGCCAACCAGTTTTCTATCCATCTCAATACACTTCCTCCAATCCCATGCGCTTTAATCTTGCACAATAATCTCTTGTGCGGGACTTTGTCAAACGCTTTCTGAAAGTCCTAATATACCACATCTACTGGTTCCCCCGTCAACTCTACTAGTTACATCTTCAAAGAATTCCAACAGATTTGTCAAGCATGATTTCCCCTTCATAAATCCATGCTGACTCTGTCTGATCCTGCCACTGCTTTCTAAATGCTCTGTTATAAAGTCCTTGATAATGGATTTGAGAATTTTCCCCACTGCCGATGTTAAGCTTTCTGGTCTATAATTCCTTTTTTTCTCTCTACCTCCCTTTTTGAATATTGGAGTGACATTCACTACCCTCCAATCTGCAGGAACTGTCCCAGAGTCTATAGAATCCTGGAAGATGACCACCAATGCATCCACTATTTCTAGAGCCACTTCCTTAAGTACTCTGGGATGTAGATTATCAGGCCCTGGGGATTTATCCACTTTCAATCCCATCAACTTTCCCAACACCATTTCTCTACTAATCTTACATTCTCCAACATTTCTGGCATCTGATTTGTGTCCTCTTTTGTGAAGACAGAACCAAAGAGTATATTCATTTGCTCGGCCTTTTCTTTGTCCCCTATTATACATTCCCCCGTTTCTGTTTGCAGGGGACCTACATTTGTCTTCAGCAACCTCTTTCTCTTCACATATCTATAGAAACTCTTTGTGTCCGTCTTTATGTTCCCTGCAAGCTTACTTTTGTACTGTATTTTCCCCTTCTTAATCAATCCCTTGATCCTTCTTTGCTGAATTCTAAACTGCTCCCAATCCTCAGACCTATTATTTTTCTTGGCCAATCTGTATGCTTCTTCCTTAGATCAGATACTCTCTCTAATTTCCTTTGTAAGCCATGGATTGGCCCTCTTACCCATTTTGCTTTTGTGCCAGACTGGAATAAACAGTTGCTGCAGTTCCCCCATGTGTTCCTTGAATGTTTGCCATTGTCTATCTACTGTCCACTTTAAGTAACTCTTAAAGTTACTTAACTGGTCCACTTTAAGTAACTCTCCCCAATCTATCATGGCCAACTCACGCCTCATATCCTCATAGTTTCCTTTATTAAGATTCAGCACCCTAGTCTCCAAATCAACTACTTCACTCTCCATCTTGATTCTATCATGTTATGGTCGCTCATTCCCAAGGGTTCTCGTACAGCTAGATTGGCATTGATTCCCTTCTCATTACACAGTACCCAGTCTAAGATGGCCTGCTCTCTCGTTGGTTCCTCCACATATTGGTCAAGAAAACTATCCCGTATACACTCCAAGAATTCCTCCTCTATGGCATTATGGCTAATTTGATTTGCCCAATCTATGTGCAGATTAAAATCAGTAACAGTTTTAACAACATCAGGTTAAAGTCCAACAAGTTTATTTGGTAGCAAATACCATTAGCTTTCGGAGCAAATGGTATTTGCTACCAAATAAACCTGTTGGACTTTAACCTGGTGTTAAAACAGTTACTGTGTTCACCCCAGTCCAACGCCGGTATCTCCACATCAGATTAAAATCACCCATGATCACCGATATTCCCTTATCACATGCATCACTAATTTCATGTTTAATGTCATTCCCAACATCATCACTGCAGCTTGGGGGTCTATTTGTGACACCCGCTAATGTTTATTTCCCCTTGATCTTTCTCAACTCTACCCATACAGATTCCATGTTGTCAGAGCTTATATCCTTTCTCACTATTGTGTTAATTTCCTCTTTAACAGCAGTGCCACTCCACCATCTTTTCCTTTATGCTTGCCCTTCCTAAATATTGGATACCCTGGGACATTCAATTCCCACCCCTGGTCACCCTGCAGCCACATCTCCGTAATCCCAATTATATCGTACCTGCTTATATCCGTCTGCACGATTAGTTCATCCACTTTATTGCAAATGCTCTGTGCATTAAGGTACAAAGCCTTTAAGCTTGTCTTTTTAACATTGTTTGCCTTGCTCTCAGTATTTTCTCTATAGCCCTGTTTGAACTTTGTCCTTTGTTTCTCTGCCTATCACTTTTCTTATTCCCTTTTTTACCTTTTGTTTTTGTCCTTGTTCCCACCTTCTCTGACTCCTTACATAGCTTCCCATCCCCCTGGCATATTAGTTTAAGCCCTTCCCAACCGCTCTGGCAAACACTCCCCCAGGACTTCAATCCCAGTCCTGCCCAGGTGTAACCCGTCCAATTTGTACAGGTCCCACCTCCCCCAGAACTGGTCCCAATGCCCCAGGAATCTGAAACGCTTCCCCTACACAATCTCTTCAGCACACGTATTTATCCGATATATCCTGTCATTTCTACTCGGACTACACGTGGTGCCGGTAATAATCCTGAGTTCACTACCTTTGAGATCGGATTTCTTAACTTTCTTCCTAGCTCCATGCATTTTGCTCTTAGGACCTCATCCCTTTTTTTTTACCTATGTTGTTTGTACCAACATGTACTACGACCACTGGCTGTTCGCCCTCCCCCTTCAGAATGTCCTGCAGCCACTCCAAGACATCCTTGACCCAAGCACCAGGGAGGCAACTGGAGTCTCGTTTGCGGCCACTGAAATGCTTGTCTATTCCCCTTACAATTGAATCCCCTATAACTATTGCACTGGCACACTTTTTACCCCTCCCCTCTGGAGCAGAACCAACCATGGTGCAACGAGTTTGGCTGCTGCTGCTTTCCCCAGAGAGATCATTCCCCTCAACAATATCCAAAGCGGTATATCTGTTTTGCAGGGGAATGGCCACAGGAGATTCCTGCACTGTCTATTTCTTTTGCTCTGCCTGGTGGTCACCCATTCCTTTCCTGCCTGCGGAGTCTGAGCCTGTGGTGTGACCACCTCTCTATACGTGCTATCCACGATACTCTCTGACTCGTGGATGCTCTACAGTGTCTCCATCCGCTGCTCCAGCTCTGAAACTCGAGCTTCCAGAATCTGTAGCTGGAGATGTTTCCTGCACACATGCTGACCCAGGGGGTTGGAACTGTCCCCAACCTACCATATGGAGCAAGAGGAACAAACCACGGCTCGGAGCTCTCCTGTCATGTCTTACCCCTTTACATTAAACTTTTGAAAGATGCTTTGTTTCAGATTATATCCAATTTTCTAGGGCCCTTCTTTCCTGCTTCTCGTTACTATTGAATATAACCTTCACAGACTATAAACCACAGAAATTACACGGAAACACTATTGTAGTGTACAACAACAACTACAATGCCAAGAATAAGAAGAAAAGAAAAAAATTACTTACCAGTCACCAACCAAAATGGTTGTGATGGCACGGTTCGATTTCCTTCGACCTCTTACTTGCCCTCGAGTCTTCCTCACAGGTCCGCCTCTCCCAAAAGTGAGCACCTCATCCCCCTTGCATTGCAGTATTGCTTCCAGCCTGTAGGTTGGGCCAAGATGCCTTTGCGGAATGCTCCATTGGGATAGATGCTATTATGCGCTCAGTTATTCTGTCAGATAGCTCTACTGCTATGAAGTCACAATCATGTCTCTTGTCTCTACATCTACTTGTGAATTAATCAAGGGTCTCTGTTGGTTGCTGCAGAAAAGACATGAATTCTAGATGGAGTATTCTGAGGTTGAGCTTCATTCATAATTGATCTTCAAGTCCTGACCATATTTATCTGAATTTTTAAGATGGTTGTCAGACTGACCTGATGTACTCAGTCTGTGGAGGCCTTCATTGCCTGTGGCAATTTTAATTCCCATGGCTTGTTTATCTGGTTCAGAAATATGGAGGCCCAGAAAATACAGCCTGATTTGTTATAGGAATACAGTAAATTCAGATAGGAGATCCATTGCCTTCCAACTCAATGTTGCAGATTTTGTGGTCTTCTTTTAGCTTTTTGCAGGACTTTTAATGCTATCTTCAACTTTTTACACATATGAAAGTTTCTTCCAGCTCTTTTCAAGATAATTCAGCTCTGAGGTGGTCACTGCTCTAGCTTTTCACAGGTTAATGCAATGATGGTGCTGTTGAGTTCTTTTTGATTTTCCCAGGTTTAACTCTAAGCTCCATCATCATGCTGATACGTACGATCAGCATCCTTCTTAGCCATGTTCATCACCATTTACATTCCGTTTGTTCTTTTGTCCATGACATCTTTGTCAATCTCTCCCTAGCCTCCACCTATTGCTGGCCCTCTAGTCAGTCCTTGCTGCTCCACCTCTGCCCACCCACTCACCACCGCCCATCCCCACACACGCACACACCACAACAGTCATCCTATTTCTTGTTTTCTTTAGCTCTGTTGAAGGGTCATCCAGACTCAAAATGTTGGCTCTATTCTCTCTCCACAGATGCTGTCAAGCCTGCTGAGACTTTCCAGTATTTTCTGTTTGAGTTTCAGATTCCAGCATCCATGGCAAATTGCTTTTATTTCATGTTACAGTATAACAAGTTGTTAAATGATCAAAATGGCAGTCTTGACCCTTACAGCTGCTGCAGCATCACTTAGTTAGAGACATTGAGGAAGATTAGGCTTATTTATACTGACATAGCATTGGTAGATGAATACACAGTTCTGGTGCATTACTAGATTTAATGCCATCTTTGAGAAAAATGTAGTCCACTGTATGTCAGCTATATTTCAAAACTTGTTGAGTCTTGTTAGTAATAGCTTCATATTGATTTTCATTGAAAATTTTCACTCAAATCTTTATCCTTTCAGTTTTTTCTGGTGCTCATTCTTGTTGTATCTTACAAACTATAATACTGTTGCTGTTCACAATAAGTCAGTTGATATACTGACTCTCAGGTCTTGTTAATGCAAGCAACCAAATAGGAGCTTCACCAAGAATTCAGTGAATGCTGCTTGCTCTAAAGTGCTTAGTAGTTACCATAAGACATAGGAGCATAATAAGGCCATTCAGCCCATCAAGTCTGCTCCGCCATTCAATGAGCTCATGACTGATCTGATAATCCTCAATTCCAATTTCCTGCCTTAAACCCAATAAGAGCGTTGACATAGGAACAGATTTAATTGCAATACATTGCAAGCAGTGTGTGATTTCAGGGCTGGGGGAGTGGTTGAAGGTTAGTTACTTGACTCGGCAATGCAAGTGCCATGCATGTCATTCATAAAGGGTATGGACAGAGCAGGAAGGGTCAATATGTTGTCTTTGCCTTGCAATAGGGCAGGAAGGGCACTGAGAATTCTCTGCAGCTTTTCACAACTTTGAATATTCCATCTTTGGACATTTTATTGCACATACACACAATGCGTAATGCGGCCCTGCCGGTTTTCGGGTTGGCTAAAAAGCTTCTTCGACACCAAAAGTACTATGTGTGTGTTTCAGGTACTGAGGTGTAATTACTCTGCTTTTTAATATCACCATACCACCTGGGAACAATATAGATCTGCCTCTAGACTGGGGATCGGTTTCATTCCAACTGCAACAACATTGAGAATAGAATACAGGCTGCTAGAAACCTCTACACATTTAAGAAAACGTAACCATGAAGAGAATGTTTTTAACTGTGTATACATATTCACATTAGCCAGAGCCATCATTGCACTTTCATTCATAACAGCACCTGAGTTACACAATAGACCACAATTATATTAATTTTATTCATTGAGTCTGGATATTAAATGAATTGGATTTTATAAACCAAGATTCATATCTGTCCCTTCAAAAATTGATTTAGGTTGAACCACCTTATTCCGATACAGCAATAGGATAAATTCCGAGGGAAAACTAAATTAGGAAAAATCTCTTGAAGGTTCTTTCACTTACATAATACTTTTGTGACATTTATAAAAATGCACAGATAGGATTTGTTGAAAGGTTACCATGAAAAAGTTAACTTATTTTTCTATTTTCAGATATGCACAGATTTGCTATGTATTTCTAGTGTGTAGTGAAAGGAGGTAGTTTTAACTGTGAAGCCTCCCAATTTTACTGACCACGTGCAGGTTACCCGATCATTTAACTTCTTACGGAGAAATTCTGCATTATTTCTAACAAAAGTAATCCAAGAAAAACTCAATAACGTTGATATATTTTCCACATCTCCTCAATTCTAGTTTGGTTGGTTACTTTCCGAAAGTAGCATTTTATTGGTCAGAATGGACCAAAAACATCACAGGACTAAATTGCACTGTGACAACACCTGTATCCTTTGTCTCTGGGCTCAATTTTCCATTGGTGGCAAGAATTGGACACAAGGCTCTCATTGTGTCCCATCAGAGTTTAATAAGGGCTCAGTCTAATCTCCCTGTTTATGTACTGAATACCTCTAGTTACAAAGTTCCGTATCCCATATCTTTGGCTAACTATTCTCTCAATATGTTCTGGCACTTTCAAAGACCTATGCCATCAACCTCTATATCCCTCCACCACTGCATAATCTTTAAAACTATCATTAGGCATAATTGTCTTCCCTCCCTCGTGATAGGTTTGATGACGGAGGAAAGGGGGTTGTGGGGAGGGGGGGCACAGTTGAGGGAGTTGGGGGGCATTTAACCAAGCAGGAGGGTGACACCCTTCCCACCCCTACCCCAATTAATTCTGTGATGGGAAGGTCCATGGATGAACTTCCCACCCTATTACCAAAAGAGGCAATTAAGTGAGCAATTAATGCTCATCCAGCTGCTGCTACTATTAACTAGTAAGCCCATGACTCCCACCCTACAGCCCCCTTCCAGTGATCATTCACCAGTGCTAGGTGCCCCCTGATGTTAAAAACAGAGGGGTTGCTGGCCTCTGATTGATCAATAGTACTTGGTGAGAGAGACTTCAGCCCTTCGAGTTCGAAACCCGGGGGAAGGCCCATCGCTGGCTTGTCAAATACCTGAGTGGCACAGGAATTAGCAGGCCTTTCCAGGGGAGGTCTCACCAGCTCTCCAACCAGTAGCCCAGACGTGTGTTACCTCCACAAGATTCCTCCTATTAATTCCATATTGCCACTGCCTATCTGCTCTGCCAAAAAATCATCACATCAAACTTTTCGGTATTCTCTAGCAGGCTTCCATCATGTGAGACAATGGGTTATAGCATGTTGGTTAATTTTGAGTTACGTATTACTCAGTGTAGCTCAGGAGTCCTGTTCTGGCATGGCAGAGCTGCTGCAATTGATGCAGAGGAAGACTTTGAGCTGATAAGTTGCAGGCTTCCCTGGCCTATATTTTCTCTGGACCCTTTTCTCAGCCAACTGAGCTTTCCATTTTCTAATAGTCTTCTAATTCTCCTCCTCCTCTGACTCCTTACATAGCTTCCCATCCCCCTGGCATATTAGTTTAAACCCTCCCCAACCGCTCTGGCAAACACTCCCCCAGGACATCAATCCCAGTCCTGCCCAGGTGTAACCCGTCCAATTTGTACAGGTCCCACCTCCCCCAGAACCGGTCCCAATGCCCCAGGAATCTGAAACGCTTCCCAGACACCATCTCTTCAGCCACGTGTTTATCCGATATATCCTGTCATTTCTACTCTGACTGCACGTGGCGCTGGTAATAATCCTGAGATTACTACCTTTGAGGTCTGATTTTTTAACTTTCTTCCTAGCTCCATGTATTCTGCTTTTAGGACCTCATCCCTTTTTTTTTACCTATGTCGTTTGTACCAACATGTACTACGACCACTGGCTGTTCGCCCTCCCCCTTCAGAATGTCCTGCAGCCACTCCAAGACATCCTTGACCCTAGCACCAGGGAGGCAACATACCATCCTGGAGTCTCGTTTGCGGCCACAGAAATGCTTGTCTATTCCCCTTACAATTGAATCCCCTATAACTATTGCACTGGCACATTTTTTACCCCTCCCCTCTGGAGCAGAACCAACCATGGTGCAACGAGTTTGGCTGCTGCTGCTTTCCCCAGAGAGATCATTCCCCTCAACAATATCCAAAGCGGTATATCTGTTTTGCAGGGGAATGGCCACAGGAGATTCCTGCACTACCTGCCTATCTCTCTTGCTCTGCCTGGTGGTCACCCATTCCTTTCCTGCCTGTGGAGTCTCAGCCTGTGGTGTGACCATCTCTCTATATGTGCTATCCACGATACTCTCTGACTCGTGGATGCTCTACTGTGTCTCCAGCCGCCACTCCAGCTCTGAAACTCGAGCTTCCAGAATCTGTAGCTGGAGATGTTTCCTGCACACATGCTGACCCAGGGGGTTGGAACTGTCCCCAACCTACCATATGGAGCAAGAGGAGCAAACCACGGCTCGGAGCTCTCCTGTCATGTCTTACCCCTTTACATTAAACTTTTGAAAGATGCTTTGTTTCAGATTATATCCAATTTTCTAGGGCCCTTCTTTCCTGCTTCTCGTTACTATTGAATATAACCTTCACAGACTATAAACCACAGAAATTACACGGAAACACTATTGTAGTGTACAACAACAACTACAATGCCAAGAATAAGAAGAAAAGAAAAAAATTACTTACCAGTCACCAACCAAAATGGTTGTGATGGCACGGTTCGATTTCCTTCGACCTCTTACTTGCCCTCGAGTCTTCCTCACAGGTCCGCCTCTCCCAAAAGTGAGCACCTCATCCCCCTTGCATTGCAGTATTGCTTCCAGCCTGTAGGTTGGGCCAAGATGCCTTTGCGGAATGCTCCATTGGGATAGATGCTATTATGCGCTCAGTTATTCTGTCAGATAGCTCTACTGCTATGAAGTCACAATCATGTCTCTTGTCTCTACATCTACTTGTGAATTAATCAAGGGTCTCTGTTGGTTGCTGCAGAAAAGACATGAATTCTAGATGGAGTATTCTGAGGTTGAGCTTCATTCATAATTGATCTTCAAGTCCTGACCATATTTATCTGAATTTTTAAGATGGTTGTCAGACTGACCTGATGTACTCAGTCTGTGGAGGCCTTCATTGCCTGTGGCAATTTTAATTCCCATGGCTTGTTTATCTGGTTCAGAAATATGGAGGCCCAGAAAATACAGCCTGATTTGTTATAGGAATACAGTAAATTCAGATAGGAGATCCATTGCCTTCCAACTCAATGTTGCAGATTTTGTGGTCTTCTTTTAGCTTTTTGCAGGACTTTTAATGCTATCTTCAACTTTTTACAGATATGAAAGTTTCTTCCAGCTCTTTTCAAGATAATTCAGCTCTGAGGTGGTCACTGCTCTAGCTTTTCACAGGTTAATGCAATGATGGTGCTGTTGAGTTCTTTTTGATTTTCCCAGGTTTAACTCTAAGCTCCATCATCATGCTGATACGTACGATCAGCATCCTTCTTAGCCATGTTCATCACCATTTACATTCCGTTTGTTCTTTTGTCCATGACATCTTTGTCAATCTCTCCCTAGCCTCCACCTATTGCTGGCCCTCTAGTCAGTCCTTGCTGCTCCACCTCTGCCCACCCACTCACCACCGCCCATCCCCACACACGCACACACCACAACAGTCATCCTATTTCTTGTTTTCTTTAGCTCTGTTGAAGGGTCATCCAGACTCAAAATGTTGGCTCTATTCTCTCTCCACAGATGCTGTCAAGCCTGCTGAGACTTTCCAGTATTTTCTGTTTGAGTTTCAGATTCCAGCATCCATGGCAAATTGCTTTTATTTCATGTTACAGTATAACAAGTTGTTAAATGATCAAAATGGCAGTCTTGACCCTTACAGCTGCTGCAGCATCACTTAGTTAGAGACATTGAGGAAGATTAGGCTTATTTATACTGACATAGCATTGGTAGATGAATACACAGTTCTGGTGCATTACTAGATTTAATGCCATCTTTGAGAAAAATGTAGTCCACTGTATGTCAGCTATATTTCAAAACTTGTTGAGTCTTGTTAGTAATAGCTTCATATTGATTTTCATTGAAAATTTTCACTCAAATCTTTATCCTTTCAGTTTTTTCTGGTGCTCATTCTTGTTGTATCTTACAAACTATAATACTGTTGCTGTTCACAATAAGTCAGTTGATATACTGACTCTCAGGTCTTGTTAATGCAAGCAACCAAATAGGAGCTTCACCAAGAATTCAGTGAATGCTGCTTGCTCTAAAGTGCTTAGTAGTTACCATAAGACATAGGAGCATAATAAGGCCATTCAGCCCATCAAGTCTGCTCCGCCATTCAATGAGCTCATGACTGATCTGATAATCCTCAATTCCAATTTCCTGCCTTAAACCCAATAAGAGCGTTGACATAGGAACAGATTTAATTGCAATACATTGCAAGCAGTGTGTGATTTCAGGGCTGGGGGAGTGGTTGAAGGTTAGTTACTTGACTCGGCAATGCAAGTGCCATGCATGTCATTCATAAAGGGTATGGACAGAGCAGGAAGGGTCAATATGTTGTCTTTGCCTTGCAATAGGGCAGGAAGGGCACTGAGAATTCTCTGCAGCTTTTCACAACTTTGAATATTCCATCTTTGGACATTTTATTGCACATACATACAATGCGTAATGCGGCCCTGCCGGTTTTCGGGTTGGCTAAAAAGCTTCTTCGACACCAAAAGTACTATGTGTGTGTTTCAGGTACTGAGGTGTAATTACTCTGCTTTTTAATATCACCATACCACCTGGGAACAATATAGATCTGCCTCTAGACTGGGGATCGGTTTCATTCCAACTGCAACAACATTGAGAATAGAATACAGGCTGCTAGAAACCTCTACACATTTAAGAAAACGTAACCATGAAGAGAATGTTTTTAACTGTGTATACATATTCACATTAGCCAGAGCCATCATTGCACTTTCATTCATAACAGCACCTGAGTTACACAATAGACCACAATTATATTAATTTTATTCATTGAGTCTGGATATTAAATGAATTGGATTTTATAAACCAAGATTCATATCTGTCCCTTCAAAAATTGATTTAGGTTGAACCACCTTATTCCGATACAGCAATAGGATAAATTCCGAGGGAAAACTAAATTAGGAAAAATCTCTTGAAGGTTCTTTCACTTACATAATACTTTTGTGACATTTATAAAAATGCACAGATAGGATTTGTTGAAAGGTTACCATGAAAAAGTTAACTTATTTTTCTATTTTCAGATATGCACAGATTTGCTATGTATTTCTAGTGTGTAGTGAAAGGAGGTAGTTTTAACTGTGAAGCCTCCCAATTTTACTGACCACGTGCAGGTTACCCGATCATTTAACTTCTTACGGAGAAATTCTGCATTATTTCTAACAAAAGTAATCCAAGAAAAACTCAATAACGTTGATATATTTTCCACATCTCCTCAATTCTAGTTTGGTTGGTTACTTTCCGAAAGTAGCATTTTATTGGTCAGAATGGACCAAAAACATCACAGGACTAAATTGCACTGTGACAACACCTGTATCCTTTGTCTCTGGGCTCAATTTTCCATTGGTGGCAAGAATTGGACACAAGGCTCTCATTGTGTCCCATCAGAGTTTAATAAGGGCTCAGTCTAATCTCCCTGTTTATGTACTGAATACCTCTAGTTACAAAGTTCCGTATCCCATATCTTTGGCTAACTATTCTCTCAATATGTTCTGGCACTTTCAAAGACCTATGCCATCAACCTCTATATCCCTCCACCACTGCATAATCTTTAAAACTATCATTAGGCATAATTGTCTTCCCTCCCTCGTGATAGGTTTGATGACGGAGGAAAGGGGGTTGTGGGGAGGGGGGGCACAGTTGAGGGAGTTGGGGGGCATTTAACCAAGCAGGAGGGTGACACCCTTCCCACCCCTACCCCAATTAATTCTGTGATGGGAAGGTCCATGGATGAACTTCCCACCCTATTACCAAAAGAGGCAATTAAGTGAGCAATTAATGCTCATCCAGCTGCTGCTACTATTAACTAGTAAGCCCATGACTCCCACCCTACAGCCCCCTTCCAGTGATCATTCACCAGTGCTAGGTGCCCCCTGATGTTAAAAACAGAGGGGTTGCTGGCCTCTGATTGATCAATAGTACTTGGTGAGAGAGACTTCAGCCCTTCGAGTTCGAAACCCGGGGGAAGGCCCATCGCTGGCTTGTCAAATACCTGAGTGGCACAGGAATTAGCAGGCCTTTCCAGGGGAGGTCTCACCAGCTCTCCAACCAGTAGCCCAGACGTGTGTTACCTCCACAAGATTCCTCCTATTAATTCCATATTGCCACTGCCTATCTGCTCTGCCAAAAAATCATCACATCAAACTTTTCGGTATTCTCTAGCAGGCTTCCATCATGTGAGACAATGGGTTATAGCATGTTGGTTAATTTTGAGTTACGTATTACTCAGTGTAGCTCAGGAGTCCTGTTCTGGCATGGCAGAGCTGCTGCAATTGATGCAGAGGAAGACTTTGAGCTGATAAGTTGCAGGCTTCCCTGGCCTATATTTTCTCTGGACCCTTTTCTCAGCCAACTGAGCTTTCCATTTTCTAATAGTCTTCTAATTCTCCTCCTCCTCTGACTCCTTACATAGCTTCCCATCCCCCTGGCATATTAGTTTAAACCCTCCCCAACCGCTCTGGCAAACACTCCCCCAGGACATCAATCCCAGTCCTGCCCAGGTGTAACCCGTCCAATTTGTACAGGTCCCACCTCCCCCAGAACCGGTCCCAATGCCCCAGGAATCTGAAACGCTTCCCAGACACCATCTCTTCAGCCACGTGTTTATCCGATATATCCTGTCATTTCTACTCTGACTGCACGTGGCGCTGGTAATAATCCTGAGATTACTACCTTTGAGGTCTGATTTTTTAACTTTCTTCCTAGCTCCATGTATTCTGCTTTTAGGACCTCATCCCTTTTTTTTTACCTATGTCGTTTGTACCAACATGTACTACGACCACTGGCTGTTCGCCCTCCCCCTTCAGAATGTCCTGCAGCCACTCCAAGACATCCTTGACCCTAGCACCAGGGAGGCAACATACCATCCTGGAGTCTCGTTTGCGGCCACAGAAATGCTTGTCTATTCCCCTTACAATTGAATCCCCTATAACTATTGCACTGGCACATTTTTTACCCCTCCCCTCTGGAGCAGAACCAACCATGGTGCAACGAGTTTGGCTGCTGCTGCTTTCCCCAGAGAGATCATTCCCCTCAACAATATCCAAAGCGGTATATCTGTTTTGCAGGGGAATGGCCACAGGAGATTCCTGCACTACCTGCCTATCTCTCTTGCTCTGCCTGGTGGTCACCCATTCCTTTCCTGCCTGTGGAGTCTCAGCCTGTGGTGTGACCATCTCTCTATATGTGCTATCCACGATACTCTCTGACTCGTGGATGCTCTACTGTGTCTCCAGCCGCCACTCCAGCTCTGAAACTCGAGCTTCCAGAATCTGTAGCTGGAGATGTTTCCTGCACACATGCTGACCCAGGGGGTTGGAACTGTCCCCAACCTACCATATGGAGCAAGAGGAGCAAACCACGGCTCGGAGCTCTCCTGTCATGTCTTACCCCTTTACATTAAACTTTTGAAAGATGCTTTGTTTCAGATTATATCCAATTTTCTAGGGCCCTTCTTTCCTGCTTCTCGTTACTATTGAATATAACCTTCACAGACTATAAACCACAGAAATTACACGGAAACACTATTGTAGTGTACAACAACAACTACAATGCCAAGAATAAGAAGAAAAGAAAAAAATTACTTACCAGTCACCAACCAAAATGGTTGTGATGGCACGGTTCGATTTCCTTCGACCTCTTACTTGCCCTCGAGTCTTCCTCACAGGTCCGCCTCTCCCAAAAGTGAGCACCTCATCCCCCTTGCATTGCAGTATTGCTTCCAGCCTGTAGGTTGGGCCAAGATGCCTTTGCGGAATGCTCCATTGGGATAGATGCTATTATGCGCTCAGTTATTCTGTCAGCTAGCTCTACTGCAATGAAGTCACAATCATGTCTCTTGTCTCTACATCTACTTGTGAATTAATCAAGGGTCTCTGTTGGTTGCTGCAGAAAAGACATGAATTCTAGATGGAGTATTCTGAGGTTGAGCTTCATTCATAGTTGATCTTCAAGTACTGACCATATTTATCTGAATTTCTAAGATGGTTGTCAGACAGACCTGATGTACTCAGTCTGTGGAGGCTTTCATTGCCTGTGGCAATTTTAATTCCCATGGCTTGTTTATCTGGTTCAGAAATATGGAAGCCCAGAAAATACAGCCTGATTTGTTATAGGAATACAGTAAATTCAGATAGGAGATCCATTGCCTTCCAACTCAATGTTGCAGATTTTGTGGTCTTCTTTTAGCTTTTTGCAGGACTTTTAATGCTATCTTCAACTTTTTACAGATATGAAAGTTTCTTCCAGTTCTTTTCAAGATAATTCAGCTCTGAGGTGGTCACTGCTCTAGCTTTTCACAGGTTAATGCTTGACTGCAATGATGGTGCTGTTGAGTTCTTTTTGATTTTTCCAGGTTTAACTCTAAGCTCCATCATCATGCTGATACGTACGCTCAGCACCCTTCTTAGCCATGATCACCACCATTTACATTCCATTTGTTCTTTTGTCCATGACATTTTTGTCAATCTCTCCCTAGCCTCCACCTATTGCTGGCCCTCTAGTCAGTCCTTGCTGCTCCACCTCCGCCCACCCACTCTCCACCGCCCATCCCCCCACACGCACACACCACAACAGTCATCCTGTTAATTCTGTCCGTAATTATTGGTGCTTTACCCATTTCATCCACCAATGATGTTGAACTGACCAACCTGCGGTTACAAGGAATGTTCTTATTTGAACAAGGATGTCACATGTGCCACTCTTCAGTCTTCTGGCAACTCCCCTATATCTAGGGAGGTTTGGAAAATTATGACGAAGCCTTCTTTGCTGCCATTCCTCTTAGCAACCTTCGATGTGATCCATCTATCCCAGGCCACCTATCCACTCGAAGCATAGGCAGCCTTTCCAATGCATCGTGCTTAACAAATTGCACTCCAACCATCACCTCTATCATCCCCACGTCTAGTGATATTTTGACAGAATTCCCTTCCTTAGTAAACACCAATTCAAAGTACTCATGAAGTAACAAAGGTTGGTGGATTTGTGGATAGCAATGAGGACCATCAAAGGATACAGCAGGATATAGATTGGTTGGAGACTTGGGCAGGGAGATGGCAGATGGAGTTTAATCCGGACAAATGTGAGGTAATGCATTTTGGAAGGTAGGAAATATACAGTAAATAGCAGAACCCTTAAGAGTATTGAAAGGCAAAGGGATCTGGGTGTACAGGTACACAGGTCACTGAAAGTGGCAATGCAGGTGGAGAAGGTAGTCAAGAAGGCATACGGCATGCTTGACTTCATTGGCCGGGGCATTGAGTTTAAAAATTGGCAAGTCATGTTGCAGCTTTATAGAACCTTAGTTAGGCCACACTTGGAATATAGTGTTCAATTCTGGTCGCCACACTACCAGAAGGATGTGGAGGCTTTGGAGAGGGTACAGAAAAGATTTACCAGGATGTTGTCTGGTATGGAGGGCATTAGCTATGAGGAGAGGTTGGAGAAACTTGGTTTGTTCTCACTAGAACGACGGAAGTTGAGGGGCGACCTGATAGAAGTCTACAAGATTATGAGAGGCATGGACAGAGTGGATAGTTAGGGTGGAAGAGTCAATTACTAGGGGGCACAGGTTTAAGGTGCAAGGGGCAAGGTTTAAAGGAGATATACGAGGCAGATCTTTTACACAGAGAGTAATGGGTGCCTGGAACTCGTTGCCAGGGGAAGTAGTGGAAGCGGATACGGTAGTGACTTTTAAGAGGCATCTTGACAAATCCATGAATAGGATGGGAATAGAGGGATATGGTCCCTGGAAGGTAGGTGGTTTTAGTTAAGTCGGGCAGCATGGTCGGTGCAGGCTTGGAGGGCCGAAGACCCTGTTCCTGTGATGTAATTTTCTTTGTTCTTTGTTCTAACATAGCCTTTCCCTGCACGTCTGAGCAGAAAGCATCCACTTTGTCCCTAATAGAATCCCCTCCACCTCTTATTACCCATTTATTATTTACATACCTGTTGAAGGTTTTTGGCTTCCCTTTTATGTTAGTTACCATCCTATTCCCATATGCTCTCTTTGGCAGTTTAATTTTCCTTTTCACTTCACCTCTGAATTTATTTTATTTGGTTTGGGTCTCACTTGAATTATTCACCCACATTTTTTGTTGCACTCTATTCTCTATCTGCTTCATCATGCAAGGAGACCTGACTTTCCGACTTTCCACCTTCTGGTAATGTACCTATAACATATCCTTCTTAAAGATCACCCATTGTTCTGTTACAGTTTTTAAAGGTCAGTCTATGGTTCCACTTGGCTAGATCCTCTCTTATCCCATTGAAGCCTTCTTCCAATTTAAAAGTTCTACTTTAAATTATTCCCTGTTATTTTCCATCGCTAAACCAAGTCTTACAGAATGAATCATAATTTTTCCCCAAATGTTTCTCATCCAGACACATGGACCATTTGGTGCACATCATTGCACTGCAGCAAGTTCAGCAATGCCTCCTTTCTAATTGGACTGAGAACTTACTAATCAAGGAGCTAAATACACTTCAGAAATACTTCCCTCCTGTCCCCACTTCCTTACGTTTATTCTAAAATTACCCCTAGCAATCCAGATAATTGAAATCCCCCAGTATCGTTATAATCATCAGTCTACTCAACGTTACAAGTTGCTGTCATTTAGTCTTCATGTGATTGGACAGGCTGATCCTCAATCCACAGATATTTGGACACATGGGGCAGGACATCCCATGAGATAGCGGGATCCAGAATGCTGGACTTGCTTCATTTTCTTTCCCTTTATGCCACTGCTCTGCCTCATCGTAAAGACATTTGAACTCAAAAGCATGATGCATATTCATGGACATGTTGCCGCCATTTTGATTGGGAGAAAATTTCTCCTAGTCACTAATATCAATGTGCCATGCTTTAAGGAGAGCTTCAGATCTCTTCAAGAGAGATTCACGTTGAGGATGCTTCAACTTGAAGCTAGAGACCCCCACCTCAAAATATCCCCACAAAATAACTCTTACACATTCCATTGATTTACCTGAACATTTGCAAATTTGTTCCCCTGTCTCCCTTTTTGGAAGCCTATGGTTTAACTCCAGTGGCATGATCATACCTTTCTTGCTTCTCAACTCTAACCAAATAGTTTCTATTCTTTTCCCTTCAAGGAAATCCTCTATTTCCAACACTGCATTATCTTTCCTCATCAGTACTGCCATTCCACCTCCCTTTGATCCTTCCCTAACTTTTCTGAACATTGAATATTAAGCACTTAGTCTGCACTTTTTTAAAGCCACATTTCCATTATTACCATTACACCTTAATCACACACGTTTCTTTGTGCCAGTAGCTAACTAACATTGTTCATCACTTACATGCATTATAAACCTGTGTTTGCATTCCTCACAGCCCTTCTTAGTCTGTTTGTATGAAATGCGCTCTGGAGACCTGTGTTCGAATTCCACCATGGCAGATGCTGAATTTTAAATCAATTTCAAAATCTGAATTTAATAGTTCAATGATGACCATGAAACTCTTGTCGATTGTCGTAAAAACCCAACTGATTTATTTATTAGTGTAATAAGTAGGCTTACATAAGCACTGCAATGAAGTTACTGTGAAAATCCCCTAGTCATCACATTCCAGCGCCAGTTCAGGTATACTGAGGGAGAATTTAGCATGGCCAATGCACCTAACCAGCACGGCTTTCGGACTGTGGGAGGAAATCAGAGCACCCGGAGGAAACCCAAGCAGAAATGGGGAGAATGTGCAGACTCTGCAATGTCCTTTAGGGAAGGAATCTCTCACCCTTACCTGCTCCGACCTACATGGATTCCAGGGGCCTGATTTTACCATTTTGAGTCTAAGTGCCGAATCTGGGCGTCAAATAGATCCGAGCCCGGAATCCTCTTTGCAGCGCGCCCATACACTTTTTGTCGGCTCCAGTCCGATTCGCGCTGTGGGGCGGGGCTTAGCGCTGCCGGAACGATCAGAGCTCTGAACTGCGCATGCACAGTTCGAAAAAAAATCCGAAGCAGCGCCCCGGGCAGGGAGAAAAAAGCAGAGAGAGCGGTTCTCTGACCCAGATCATCTGGGGGGGCGGGGGGGGGGGGGGGGCGGGACCCAGATCACCCTCTGCGGGGGCGGGGGCGGGAGGTGGGAGGAGGAGAGGGGGTGTGACAGGTCCATCTGGCTCACCAAGTCAGTTACAATACTGTGTTCAGCATCTACTGAACCATCTTGGATACAAAGGATAATGACATCAGGGTTCTGCATGTAAGCCTTGCTTCTGCTAAAAATTATATCCTTGGTGTCGGCAGCCATTCCTGATGTTACAGTACTGATAACACCAGGAAGATCGACCAATACCATTCATTATCCTTTGTATCCAAGATGGTTCAGTAGATGCTGAACGCAGTATTGTAACTGACTTGGTGAGCCAGATGGACCCACAAGAAAGAAGGACCATCTTTGTGTTGACCAAAGTGGATCTAGCTGAGGAACATGCAGCTTATCTTGCTAACGGAAGGATGGTGGTGGGAGACCAGTGATCGAAGTAGGTTGGGGGTGTGCTCTGCCGAGGGGGGCCTGCCTCCCAGGGGGGTCTGATCCGGGGGTGGGGTGGGGGGGGTCTGCTGGGGGGGGCCTGCCTCCCACGGGGGTCCGATCCCGAGGGGGGGGGGGGTCTGCTGGTCGCTAAAAGAGCGGATCCAGAACGGGCCAGAAGACGGTAAAGTGGGATTTAGCGGTAGAGTTGGGCACGCGGTTCATTAAGTCGATTTGAATGCATGCTAATGCTGTAGCTCTGGGGCCCGATTCGGACGCGGACCAGCCCCGCACCCGAATCTGGTGTCGGTAAAGCCGTGATCTGCTCGGAATCAGGTGCAGATCGCGGTATAGGCCCGATGCCCAACTTTACCGTGATTTCGCGCCCGAAAACAGGCGCAAAGTTTTGGTAAAATCGGGCCCCAGAGCTACAGCAATGTGGTTGACTCTTTAATGTCCTCAAGGTAGTGGACTATCCCCAATCATCTCACTACTTCATCAATGACCTTCCTTCCATCATAAAGTCAGAAGTTGGGGTGTTCGCTGATGATTACACAATGTTCAGTACCATGCCCATCTCCTCAGATACTGAAGCAGTTCATGTCCCAATAATGGCCCGGATAATAAACAGGCTTAGGCTGACAAGTGGTAGCTAACATTCACGCCACACAAATGCCAGGCAATGACCATCTCCAACAAGAGAGAAGCAAATCATCATTCCGTGATATTCAATGGTATTACCATCACTGAATCCCCCATGGTCAACATTCTTGGGGTTACCATTGACCAGAAACTGAACTGGACTAGCCATATAAATACCATGGCTACAAGAACAGGTCAAAAGCTAGAAATCCTGTGGCAAGTAATTCACCTCCTTACTCCCCAAAGCCTGTCCACCATCTACAAGACACAAGTCAGGAGTGTGATGGAATGCTCCCATCTTGCCTGGATGGGTGCAGCTCCAAAAACACTCAAGAAGCTTGACACCCTCCAGGACAAAGCAGCCTGCTTGATTATTACCCTTTTCACAAACATTCACTGCCTCCACCACCTATGATCAGCAGCAGCAGTGTGTACCATTTACAAGATACACTTCAGGAACTCATCAGGGCTCCTTAAATAGCACCTTCCAATCTAGAAGAACAAGGAGAACAATCACATGGGAACATCACCACCTAGAGGTTTCACTCCAAACCATACGCCATCTTGACTTGGAAATATATCGCCGCTCCTTCACTGTTGCTCGGTCAAAATCCTGGAGCTCCCTCCCTCGCAGCACTATGGACATACCTATACCATATCGACCACAGCAGTTCAAGAAGGCAGCTCACCACTGCCTTCTCAAGGGCAATTAAGGATGGGCAATAAATGCTGGCCGAGCCACTGATACACAGAGCCTGTGAATGAATAAAAAAATTCATGGATTGCAACCTTTGAATTCCTACTTTTTAATTCCACATTAGCTCATGAAAGGTTGACCTTAAAGATGCATGCTACCGCAGCTGTCATACAACGTTACACACTTTTTAGCCTCAAGCATACCCCAGTGGCTATCAAATTGTCTCTCCGGCTCTCATGCTGAAGATTTAAGTGGAAAAGGAAAGACCAGGAATATTAATCAGACTAGCCTGCTCCCAACCACCATCAATTATGAGCCATTAGCAATTTTATCAAAACTTGGCTGTGAACTAAGTGCAAGAAATGGAAATTTGCTCATTTGCAAATATGGAGTAACCTCAGTCAAAATATGAATAATATGAAATATATTCAGTGATACTGTGCAAGCATGCAATTGATGCAAGTGGCATTGGGTGGGACTACATCAAGGTTTTAATAAAGGAAAGGAGATGAAATAAGCTGAGCAACAGTGATCAGCTGATGCCAGGCAGGGTTTTTAAAAGCTTTCAGGAAAAGTAGAGAGCTGAAGTCAGTAATAATCGTAATTGTCTTCTTCTGGGTTCTAGTTTAGCACATCCAGTGAAACTATTAATGAAGCAAACAGCTCAATTGCAATCTGAAGTCCATTCAACTAGAATGATGCTTCATTATTAAGCATGGAGCACAGCATTTTATGTTTTGAGTACAGAGCAATATCACAGTTCAGAGACTGGTGAACAATCTATTGGGATGAAACTGAATGAAACTAATTATCATGAAGAAATATCTGAAATTTAGACTCAGGATCATATCCAAGGACATTATTAAAGCTCAAGCTTCTGTTAGTTTTATTTATTAAAAAAACATTTTAGCAGCTTCAAAAATGTTAAAAGCAAATTGCTGAATGAAATTTGTTGCATGTTCCATTACTTTGGAGGGAGCAGGACCATTTGACCTTAATTACTCTGTGCTGCATCCAGACTGTACATTACAGAGTATTTAATATCACTATTATGGTGTTTTCAAAAATACTTTCTTTGTGAGGTATGCTGACAAGGCCGGATATTTATTGCACATCACTATTCGCCCTTGAAAACGTGGTCACATAGGCCTTCTGCTCCAGTTCTTACATACTGTAATAAGTCCTCGGAGGCAGAAATCCCTTCACCAAAAGCCCCTTTATTTACAAGTCTGACAACAGCACACAGAGTGCTTTCAGTTGGCAGTCTACACTAGGAGTCCCAGAGGAACTGACACTCCTGGTTAAGTACAAAACAAGACACTCCCTGGTTGACCCATCAATTTGGTCCTTAATCAAGGAGTTCATTTCTAACAGGCCCACCTCAATTGCCTGATTCAAGTCGTTACACATACGACCATACGAATTAGGAGCAGGAATAGGCTACTTGGCCCCTCAAACCTGCTCTGTCATTTAATAAGATCATGGCTGATCTCATTGCAACCCTTAACTCCGTAATCCCATCAAACTCATGTAACCTTTCACCCCATTGCTTTTGAAGAACCTATCTAGCTCTGCATTAATAATATTCAAAGGCTCTACATCCACTGCCTTTTGAGCAAGAGTTTGAAAGACTCATGAACCTTAGAGAAAAACAAACTCATCTTAGTCTTAAATGGGTGACCCCTTACTTTAAAACAGTGACCCCTCATTCTAGATTCTCCCACAAGAAGAAACATCCTCTCCACATCCATCTTGTCAAGACGCCTCAGCATCTTATATGTTTCAATCAAGTTGCCACTCATTCTTTTAAATTCCAGCAGATACAAGCCTAACCTCAAATGGCAACCCGTTCATTCCAGGAGTTGGTCCTGTAAACATTCATTGAACTGCTTCAATGCATTTACATCTTTCCTTAAATAAGGAGGCCAATACTGTACTCAGCACTCCAGATGTGGTCTCAACAATGCCCTGTATGACTGAAGTATAGTCTCCCCACTTTGGTTCTCAATTCCCCTCATAATACGCAATAACATTCTATTAGCTTTCCTAATTACTTACTGTACCTGTATACTGTATACTATACTATACTGCAGAGCCAACCGGAGTGTACCACAGAACAATACCAACAGGTAGAACACCCCAACCCTAACCCCAACAGTGACAACAGTAACATATGTACAAGTACCCATAGTGCTAACCATCTATGGTTCAGTACCATAGTGGTAACCATCTATGGTTCACCATACCTTTGTTTCCCCTTAGCTAGCCAATCTTCTATCCATGCCAATGTTACCATGAGCTTTTGTATTTTGCAATAATCTCTGAAGAGGCACCTTATTTCTGGAAAATCCTTGTGATGTTGGTGCTCCTTCTTTTTAGGCAGTCCTCAGGATCGAGGATGACTTGCTTGCACTCTGGTTCAATGGGTTCTGAATTGGCTGATCAGTCCAATGCACATTCTGCAGATTCTGCAGAAAGGGGCAGGTTGTGCTTCGAGGGTCAGGTGGATGAGTTGTTGGGAGGTTTGTGAATTCTCACATGTGCCTCAATTTTGCCTCTGGATGTTCTTGATAAAGTCTCTTGATGAATTTGGTGCCCTCCCGAATGAACCTTCTCCATTTTGATCGGTCAGAATCCAAGGACTACTGTGAGTTGTTGATGGTGATCTTCAGGGGTGTTTTGAGGATATACTTATAGTGTTTCTGTTGTCTCCTTGGGAGTCTCCTGCCATGGTTGAGTACAGAGTGGGTTGATGCTCCCATTATAGCAGCAAATAGCAAATTGCAGAAAACTAACCCAGTGATGATGAAGGAATAGCAATATGTTTTCAAGGCAGGATTCCATTTGACTTGCAGGGTAACTTGAATTGATAGTGTTGCACAGCATCATTGCTATTGTTCCAGGAGATATCATGGAATGGTGGCCTTTGGGTTTCATTTGCAGGGGCACCAAAGTTACTGGCTTTATACAAATGGTGATGAGCTTCCTGAATGTTTTTGCAGCTGAACTGATCCAAGCAAGTGAGGATCAATATTGATTTGAGACTTGTAGAACACAGCAACTGAGCCATATATTGCATAATACCCAGCCTTAGTTATCCTCATGTAGCTAAGGTTTTAATGGCATGGACTTTAATGATGACAAAGCTGTCATTGCCCTGTGAAATTGACAGTGACTTTTGGCATCTGCAAATGTGCAGGTAACCACGGAATCCAAAAGTTGCTGTCAGTGATTTCCCACTCTTCAACAATATGTACTGTTGAAACCCTCCCAGATGTGCATCTAAAGAATCACTTAAATTGACATGAACTTTCATTTTTGACACTATTAGACTTGATCATCCAGGCATGTCCACTGGGGAATTAGCAGCCTCAACTGCTGTCACTTTCCTGATAATCTTATCATGCACATCTTACTTGTGTAAGGGCCAGTACAGATGCGACAAAATCACTTGTGGCAAAACAGTAAGTGCTGTTGAAAACGAGGAGCTGGAGTGCTAGACAAATAGAATGCCATTTTTCAATGAAGTGTATAGAAACCATCATCCTTAGCTGAGGAGCCATAGGACCACAACCTTGGGGCTGTAGTTATCAAATGAGTTGTGCATCAAGGAGCATTGATCTGATTTGGAGGCAACGGTGCTGGATTCCATGCATAAAATTGAGACCACATACAAATGAAAGGATACATATCAGCAACATATTCAATAAAGTTTCTTGCAATCTGCAGCACAACCCTAGAGACGGTAACAGTCTAGATCACTAGAGGATCAAGACAGCACAAAATACTTCTAAGAATAAGAATCCCATCTGGAGAGGCAGCTAACAATGCTACAATAGATTTAAAAACAGAAAATGCTGGAAATACTCAGCAGATCAGGCAGCATCCGTAGAGAGAAAGAGAGTTAATATTTCAGGTCTGTAACTTTCAGACTGCAACAGAATCTTTTTCACTGAGCCTCCAAGGCCTGGGCAGAATTCTCCCATGCCCCTGCCGGAAGGGCAGGCAGGGAAAGAAGAATTTACTGGGAGGCCTATAAATCGGTTTCATGGCTGGTGTGAATTTCCCATGGGATCTTCTGCTGGTGCCCGCCATGGTGGATTGGGAAACTCACGGCAGCCGGCATGGAACTGATTTGCATCCGTTAACTGAATGTAGATGAAAGCCTAACCAGAATCTTCCCCCCATGCCCGATTCTCCGTGACGCCAGCAGGAAAACATATCTGTCCAGAACATATCCAGAACAATATGACTTGCAGAAGTCAGGACTTACCTGAAGGGGTTGATTCTGGAGTTTGGGTTGGAGATCATCAACAATCCTAGACTCTGGAACAGCAGTGAGTGGGGGGAGCAGGTGGATCTTCCAGCTTTAGTGTCATCAAGAAGGCCCATCTTTCAGCCTCAGGATGTAGAGATCCATCTTCTCTCCTCAACAGTGGGTCAGTAATGTTGGGTAGCTTTTAAATATGGCACCCAAATATGACAGCAAGGCGCATGCAATCAAGCCCATTCACCATGGGATACGCGCTAAATTCCCAGATGCATCGTTAATGAGGTAAGAACCAAAAGATATGGCGTGGTTTCCTGTCGGCAGCAGAGAACCACCCCACATCCCAGATCCCATAATGGGCCTTAGTCTCAGATGGGAAGAATTCTGTCCCTAACTGGAATTACTAAGTTTTGTTTAACTCAATTTACGGAATGTGGGCATCACTGCCGAAGCCAAAATTTATCGTTCATCCCTAGTTGCCCTTGAATGGATGGTGGTGAGTTACCTTCTTGAAGTGCTGCAGTCCCTGAGTTGTAGGTACACCTACAGTGCTCTTAGGGAAGGAGTTCCAGGACTTTGACCCAGTGACAGTGAAGGAACAGTGACATGTTTCCAAGTCAGGATGGTAATTAACTTGGAAGGGAACCTCCATGCATTGGTGTTCCCAGGTATCTGCTGCTCTTGTCCTTCTAGATGGTAGTAGTCAGGTGTTTGGAAGATGCTAAGGAAACTTGGTGATTTCTTGCAGTGCATTTTGTAGATAGTAAACGCTGCTGCCACTTTTCGTCAGTGGCGGAGGGATTGAATGTTTGTCAAAGGGGTAGCAATCAAGTGGGCTGCTTTGTCTTCAATGGTGTTGAACTTCTTGAGTGTTGTTGGAGGTGCACTCATCCAGGGAAGTGGAGAATATTCCATCACACTCCTGACTTGTGCCTTGTAGATGGTGGACAGGCTTTGAGGAATGAGGAGGTGAATTAATTACCACAGGATTTCTAGCCTTTGACCTGCTCATGTTGCATAGTATTTATGTGGCTAGTCCTGTTCAGTTTCTGGTTAATGGTTAACCCCCAGGATGTCGATACTGGAAGATTCAGTGATGGTAATGCCATTGAATGTCAAGAGGCAATGGTTAGATTTTGTCTTGTTGAAGATGGTCATTGCCTGGCACTTATGTGGCATGAATTTAAATTGCCATATATCAGCTCAAGCCTGAATATTATCCAGTCTTATTGCATTTGGATATGGGCTGCTTCAGTATCTGAAGAGTCATGAATGGTGTTGAACATTCAGCAAACATCCCCACTTCTGGCCTTATGATGGAAGTAAGGTAATTGATGAAGCAACTGAAGGTCGTTGGGCCCAGGATACTACCCTAAGGAACTGCTACAGTGATATCCTGAAGCTAAGATGATTGACCTCCACCAACCACAACTGTCTTCCTTTGTGCCAGGTATGACTCCAACCAGCAGAGGGTTTTCCCCATTCCCATTGACTCCAGTTTTACTCAGGCTCCGATGCCATTCTCAGTCAAATGCTGCCTTGTTCTCAAGGACAGTCGTTCTCACCTCATCTCCAGCATTCAGCTCCTTTGTTTGAGCCAAGATTGTAATGAAATTAGGAGCTGCATGTTCTTGTCTGGAGACAATACACATCTTTTTAGCCTGTCTTGGTGCTCTCTCCACTCACGTTGTTTTGTTTCTTAAAGACTTGATTAGTTGTGAGTATTCGCATTCCAACCATTATTCATGTAAATTGAGTCTGTGTCTTTATATGCTCTGTTTGTGAACAGAATTCCCACTCACCTGAAGAAGGGGCTTGGAGCTCCGAAAGCTTGTGTGGCTTTTGCTACCAAATAAACCTGTTGGACTTTAACCTGGTGTTGTTAAACTTCTTACTGACTTTGGTGGAACAGGAATTGAATGTCAGTGAGCAAGTTGTTGCTAAGCAAAGGCCACTCGATAGCACTGTTGATGTTCCCTTCCATCACCTTACTGATGAGCGAGAGTAAACTGATGGGGGCAGTGATTGGTCGGGTTAGATTTGTCCTGTTTCTTGCGTACAGGATATATCTGGGCAATTTTCCACATTGCCACGCAGATGTCAGTGTTATAGCAGGACAGAAATAAATAGTTTGTCTGCAATAGTTGTTACTATTCTGAGAATGTGTCCAGCATCAGGGTTGGCAGCAGGAGAAATACTTAATACAATTAATTTTACCAGAGAGGCAGTGCTGGGTAGACTAATGGGACTGAAGGTGGACAAGTCCCCGGGTCCGGATGGAATGCATCCCAGGGTATTGAAAGAAATGTCAGAGGTAATAGTGGATGCGTTAGTGATTATTTATCAAAACTCGTTGCATTCTGGGGTAGTGCCGGTTGATTGGAAAACGGCTAATGTTACGCCGCTGTTTAAAAAAGGAAGGAGACAAAAGGCGGGTAACTATAGGCCGGTCAGCTTAACGTCTGTAGTAGGGAAAATGCTGGAATCCATTATTAAAGAGGAGATAGCAGGGCATCTGGATAGAAATGGTTCGATCAATCAGACGCAGCATGGATTCATGAGGGGAAAGTCGTGCTTGACGAACATGTTGGATTTTTATGAAGATGTGACTAGGGCGGTTGATGGAGGAGAACCGGTGGATGCGGTGTTTTTGGATTTCCAAAAGGCGTTTGATAAGGTGCCCCATAAAAGGCTACTGAAGAAGATTAGGGCACACGGAGTTGGGGGTAGTGTGTTAAAGTGGATTGGGGACTGGCTATCCGACAGGAAGCAAAGAGTCGGAATAAATGGGTGTTTTTCCGGTTGGAGGAAAGTAACTAGTGGCGTGCCGCAGGGATCGGTACTCGGGCCGCAACTATTTACCATTTATATAGATGATCTGGAGGAGGGGACGGAGTGTAGGGTAACGAAGTTTGCAGACGACACAAAGATAAGTGGAAAAGTGAATCGTGTGGAGGACGGAGAAGATCTGCAGAGAGATTTGGACAGGCTGAGTGAGTGGGCGAGGATATGGCAAATGGAGTATAACGTTGAGAAATGCGAGGTTATACACTTTGGAGGAAATAATAACAAATGGGATTACTATCTCAATGGAAACAAATTAAAACATGCTACCGTGCAAAGGGACCTGGGGGTCCTTGTGCATGAGACGCAAAAGCCCAGTCTGCAGGTACAACAGGTGATCAAGAAGGCAAATGGGATGTTGGCCTATATTGCGAAGGGGATAGAATATAAAAGCAGGGATGTCTTGATGCACCTGTACAGGGCATTGGTGAGGCCGCAGCTGGAATACTGTGTGCAGTATTGGTCCCCTTATATGAGGAAGGATATATTGGCATTGGAGGGAGTGCAGAGAAGGTTCACCAGGTTGATACCGGAGATGAGGGGTTTGGATTATGAGGAGAGGCTGAGGAGATTGGGTTTGTACTCGTTGGAGTTTAGAAGGATGAGGGGGGATCTTATGGAGACTTATAAGATAATGCGGGGGCTGGATAGGGTGGAGGCGGAGAGATTCTTTCCACTTAGTAAGGAAGTTAAAACTAGAGGACACAGCCTCAAAATAAAGGGGGGTCGGTTTAAGACAGAGTTGAGGAGGAACTTCTTCTCCCAGAGGGTGGTGAATCTCTGGAATTCTCTGCCCACTGAGGTGGTGGAGGCTACCTCGCTGAATATGTTTAAAGCGCGGATGGATGGATTCCTGATCGGTAAGGGAATTAAGGGTTATGGGGATCAGGCGGGTAAGTGGTACTGATCCACGTCAGATCAGCCATGATCTTATTGAATGGCGGGGCAGGCTCGAGGGGCTAGATGGCCTACTCCTGCTCCTATTTCTTATGTTCTTATCAGACCTATAGGAACCACTGTCTCCATGGAGAATGGCAATGAGCCTTCTAACTTAAGATCATGTAAAGAACCTCTTGCAAGAAGCTCAGACATAGATCTAGCAAATCTTAATACTGCAAGAGACAGTTTAGCAAAGGTTGATCCCTCTGGATCGATGCTTCACTGAGGAGAATCACTTAAAGCTCAAAAATTCCAGTGGTTCTAGGTGTGTCCATTTTCCATCTGGAAATAAGGGGTAAAAAGATTGACTTTATGGCACCATGTCCCATATTCCATCAGCACCTGTCAGAAACTCTGTCATATCAGGCCACCTGAAATAGGCATAGGGCCCTTCACTTTTGTTACTTTGTGGGTCTAACATGTAGTGAGCTCTCTGTAAAATTAATTTATGATGAAGAAGGCAGGTGTTGCGCTGCCCTGCTCAAAATGCTTCACGATTACACTGCCTTAGTGAACCTTTGGAGACGTTAGTCATATTAGTGTTTCCAGATTATTATTATTGAAAGATGAACTGGATGGACTACCTTTTCCTTGTTTCATTGGTTAATTTTTTCTTTTATTTTCTTTTTAACTATTTAGAAGAGCAAAAATCCACTAAAAAGCAGAAGGAAACACTGAACCTAAATAGTAGATGCTGATGGTTACAGCTGTTGAAATTGACGTACCTTACTGAGCCAGAAATGTTGCTAATGCAATGAGTCACACCTATTTAAGTTTGCTAAGTTGTTGATCACTGGTTATACATCCTTGATAGATGTACTTTTCTCTTTGCTCGATGTAATAGATCAAAGGCAACTCAATGTGGCTTGAATCAACAATAGGCTTTATTGCCAAATAAAGAATAATACGATAAATTCAGCCTAGATTACAATGCAAGTGTTCTACTTGGTTCCTTAGCTCCAACTGCAAGTCCCTCCTCGACATGTGCCTACCTGCCAATTGGCTCAACTTCCCACTGGGATGATCCATAGGGCCCTCGCTGATCACGTGGTCCTCAGGAAATGCCCCCCACACACCTTAAAGAGTCACATTGCTACACTCAACTTCAAGCACTCTGTGGTGAACCTACATAGAAGTTATTTCAATAATGAGCTTACCAGGGTGCTCCATTGAATGTTTCTGTCTCTAAACTGCTAGTTTTCCAGGACAGGTAATACTGTAACTGGTTGCAGCTGACTATTATTGTAACAAGGACAGACATCTACAAAACAGGTATGTTTAAAGTACAGGAACGTGCAAAGAAATTGTATTGCAGTACAAACTGACAGCAGACATCCATTAGCCTAAAATTTGCAATGACAATTCTTGCTCATGATTTCTAATCAAACATATAAAATGCATGTGATCTTGTAGTGTAGAGGTTTCTGTCCCTGCCTCTAAATCCGGTGCTCTAGGTTCAAGGCTTGCTTCAGGAATTGATAGCCACAGAATGTGTGCACATAACATGGCCAAGCAGGCTGATTATAAACAAGTCCAGGCAGCAGGTGGTCAAGAGCTGTTGTACAACTTGACTGTGCCCCTCTAAAGTGGCTACATTCATGGCCAGGTGGCCCTGGAGAGGGCGCCACAGGGGCTGGGGTGCATCATCATCCCGGGAAATGGTATTTTGGTTCAGTTAGTTAAGCTTTCTTTGACATTTTGTTTAATTACCATGCCCAACCAGGGGATATCACCACCCCCCCTCCCCCCCTCACCGCACCCCCCTCCCCCACCCCCTCCCCCATCCCCATTAATTTATTTTTTGTTTATTAAAAGAATATAAAATGCATCTCTTATGAGAACTGGAGACAGAGTTCCAGGGAGCAAGACAAAGCCCCAGAAACCGACATTTCTGGCTTTGACCTCACCAACTATGCTGCCTTGGTAATTTGCTTTCATTTTAATTTTGCTTTTTGATATGTATATTCCTTCTAGGTTTATTAAAGGGTAATAAAAATAAAGTGGGTTGGCACAAGCCACATTAGTGACATACCTCCAGAACCCACCTGCTTCATAGTACCCCATTAGAAAAAGAGAGCCAAAATATACCTGTAAAATCCCTTCTTTCTTCAATGCTGGCCACAGGTTAGATTTGGAAGACTAGATGAGTTCCAACTCTGATAGCATGTCTACTTCCTGATAGACCCTGCACAAACTTGGTATCCTTCTACATTACTGGCCTTGTTTGGAGTGAGTAATGCTTCCAGCCTTCATAAGAAACCTCAGATGTTGCTTGGAAACTCTCTCTTTCACCCCCGCTTAAGTCAACTGAAAATAGTCATTAAATGTACACTAAATATTTCTGTGGCAGCTTGCGGGACAAGTGCCAGAGGTGATCATTTGACATTGTTCCACCTATTTCACTACTTGAGCAAAATTACTAACCTTTTGAAATTAACCAACTGCACCTGTACTTTTCTGCACGTTATGGCGAGAGCCATTTACTTTTACACATGGAAAATGTATCATCACTTTAAAATAATAAGAATACTATCCAGAGCCTTTCTTGACTGTAACTTTGAAGAAAATGTTCAGCCATGTCACCTAATTTTACAAATGCACCACAGTAAACATTCTTTCTGGTTGTATCAGAGCTTGGTATGGCTCCTGCTCTGCCCAAGGCCGCAAGGAACTACAAAAGGTCATGAATGTAGCCCAATCCATCACGCAAACCTCCCATCCATTGACTCTGTCTACACTTCCCGCTGCCTCGGCAAAGCAGCCAGCATAACTAAGGGCCCCATGCACCCTGGACATACTCTCCTCAACCTTCTTCCGTTGGGAAAAAGATACAAAAGTCTGAGGTCACGTACCAACCGACCCAAAAACAGCTTCTTCCCTGCTGCCATCAGACTTTTGAATGGACCTACTTTGCATTAAGTTGATCTTTGTCTACATCCTAGCTATGACTGTAACTCTACAATCTGCACTCTCGCGTTTCCTTCTCTATGAAAGTTATGCTTTGTCTGTATAGCGCACTAGAAACAATACTTTTCACTGTATACTAACACGTGACAAAGTAAATCAAATCAAATCAAAAATAATACTTTATTTCATTTACAGGGATTTGATCTTTATTTTAGTTAAAGACATTTGTCATCCCTCACAATCAATTAAATGTTCTTCAGTAGTGAGGGTGGTTGGACAATCTCTGAAGTGATGATGATCATTAATTTAAGAAAAGAATTATATCCTTAAACTTATAAAGCCAATGCTCAGACAAACTCAAATCCATTCCTTGCTTGCTCCAAAAACCAAATTCAAAATCCAATTGAATCCAATTCATGGTCCCCACAAGGGAGACAAACAAGATCCAATCTGCCATGATAAGGCATTGCACCCCATTTTGGGCTTGATCTGATGCTTGATTTTAGCCAAAAGGCCTAGAAGCCATAATCAATTATTACTGTGGCCATGCTATTTTTCAAGTTTTTGGAGCAAGGATAATCAAAGCCACAGTAATTCACTGCAGGGTGAATCAGCTGTATCATGCTGACTTTCAAAGTTCATGCTACAGTTGCTGAGGCTCATGTGCATGTTGGGGGTTCATTGGCGGACCGAATATGTGTGCCTGGGCCTCCCTGTCAGCAAATTCCAAAAATTAGCTTTTATATGTTTCTCATAAAACTAAAAGAAACAATGATTTTCTGAAATCATAAGGGTTCATTTTGTGATTTAATTGCTACCTCTGGGGAGTTTCACCAGTCAGAGAATCTGTTGGAAATCCATGTGTGTACTGTGCGCGATATTCGAACCATTTAAATTAACGATCCAAAGCCAAGAGCAACATTTTCTCGATTTTTCAACATATGCTGCCAGTAGACGCATCTTTCTGCTGCAAGCATCAATGCACAGATTTACTATCATCTCCCAAACCAGCTTTGCAATTTAACTAGTCGGGATCTTTTATCTTGTCAATGAATTTCTAAATAATCATTAATTTCATCTGACAAGAAAATAGTCTTCGTAGAATGTACAGATTTCTTGCAATAAAAATGAAAAGCAAATGTCAACACTAAGTAATACTCAAAAAAAGAAAGTTACCTCATGTCTTAATAAAATCAGGCAATTTGAACGATAATTTTGCCTTTGTCTAACTGTGCTGGTGTCAGAAATTTTGACATTGCTCCCCCATTGCTCTCAGTTGTTTTTTGATACTGATGAGGTTGCCTCAAGTAGAAATTTTCTGTTCCATTGAAATTCATAGACGAAGCTCTTATTAACAGAAGCACAACCAGTCTTCAGTTAGATGCTGGAAAGTTCACCTCACTATGGCTGGAAGACCACTCAACACAGTCACTGTTATTCATGTTTGGGAGAAAATCCCAGCAATCTGAGAAGGGAAATTTGTGCATAAAGATTCCTTCACTGAATTCTGAGCGAGGGTCTCTTATGAAATAATCACACACGCTAACCTAACAAACTCACAATCCATGACAAAGCATCTGTAAAGAAAACTGACATAGATAGAATAGAATCCCTACAGTGCAGAAGGAGGTCATTTGGCCCATCAAGTCTGCACTGACCAAAAACCCACCCAGGCCCTATTCCCGTAACCCCATATATTTACCCTGCTAATCCCCTGACACTAAGGTCAATTTAGCATGGCCAATCAATGTAACCCGCACACCTTTGGACCGTGGGAGGAAACCGAAGCACCCGGAGGAAACCCATGCAAACACAAGGAGAATGTGCAAACTCCACACAGACAGTGACCCGAGGCCAGAATTGAACCCAGGTCCCTGGCACTGTGAGGTGTCAACACCAGATTCATCAGCCGCATTCACAAGACAGCCCCGAACATCACCCAAGCACAACGCAACGCCATCCGCGCTCTCAAGACCAACCGCAACATTGTCATCAAACCAGCAGACAAAGGAGAGGCCATCGTCATACTGAACAGAACGGATTACTGCAAAGAAGTGTACTGACAACTGAACAACGAAGAACACTACAGACAGTTACCCGCAGATCCAACCAAAGAACACACCCGTCAACTCAACAGACTGATCAAGACCTTTGATTCGGACCTTCAGAGCACCCTCCGTGCTCGCATCCCACGTATTCCCCGCGTTGGAGATCTCTACTGCCTCCTGAAGATACACAAGGCAAACACACCCGGCCGTCCCATCGTACCGGGCAATGGGACCCTGTGCGAGAACCTCTCCGGCTACGTCAAGGGCATCCTGAAACCCATTGTACAAAGAACCCCCAGCTTTTGTCGTGACACTACGGACTTCCTACAGAAACTCAGCAGACATGGAGCAGTTGAACCAGGAGCTCTCCTCATCACAATGGATGGCTCGGCACTCGACACCAGCATCCCCCATGATGATGGCATTGCTGCAACTACCTCAGTACTCAACGCCTACAACTGCCAGTCTCCAGATGCAATTTTACAACTCATCCGCTCCATCCTGGACACAATGTCTTCACCTTCAACAACCAGTTCTTCATCCAGACACACAGAACAGCCATGGGGACCAGATTCGCACCTCAATATGCCAACATCTTCATGCACAGGTTCGAACAAGACCTCTTCACCACACAAGACCTTCAACCGATGCTATACACTAGATACATCGATGACATTTTCTTCCTTTGGACTCATGGTGAACAATCACTGAAACAACTATACGATGACATCAACAAGTCCCATCCTACCATCAGATTCACCATGGACTACTCTCCGGAATCGGTTGCATTCTTGGACACATGCATTTCCATCAGGGACGGTCACCTCAGCACTTCACTGTACCGCAAGCCCACGGATAACCTCACGATGCTCCACTTCTCCAGCTTCCACCCTAAACACGTTAAAGAAGCCATCCCCTACGGACGAGCCCTCCGTATACACAGGATCTGCTCAGATGAGGAGGATCGCAACAGACACCTCCAGACGCTGAAGGATGCCCTCATAAGAACAGGATATGGCGCTCGACTCATCGATTGACAGTTCCGAAGTGCCACAGCGAAAAACCGCACCGACCTCCTCAGAAGACAAACACAGGACATGGCTGACAGAGTACCCTTCGTCGTCCAGTACTTCCTCGGAGCTGAGAAGCTATGACATCTTCTCTGAAGCCTTCAACATGTCATTGATGAAGACGAACATCTCGCCAAGGCATCCCCACACCCCCACTTCTTGCCTTCAAACAACCGCACAACCTCAAACAGACCATTGTCCGCAGCAAACTACCCAGCCTTCAGGAGAACAGTGACCACGACACCACACAACCCTGCCTCAGCAACCTCTGCAAGACGTGCCAGATCATCGACATGGATGCCATCATCTCACATGAGAACACCATCCACCAAATACACAGTACATACTCTTGCAATTCAGCCAACATTGTCTACCTGATACGCTGCAGGAAAGGATGTCCCGAGGCATGGTACATTGGGGAGACCATGCAGACGCTACAACAACGGATGAATGAACACCGCTCGACAATCACCAGGCAAGATTGTTCTCTTCCTGTTGGGGAACACTTCAGCGGTCACGGGCATTCGGCCTCTGATCTTCGGGTAAGCGTTCTCCAAGGCGGCCTTCACGACACACGACAACGCAGAGTCACTGAGCAGAAACTGATAGCCAAGTTCCACACACATGAGGACCGCCTCAACCGGGATTTTGGGTTCATGTCACACTATCTGTAACCCCCACGACTTGCCTGGGCTTGCAAAATCTCACTAACTGTCCCGTCTGGAGACAATACACACCTCTTTAACCTGTGCTTAACGCTCTCTCCCTCACATTGTCTGTAACTTTAAGACTTGATTACCTGTAAAGACTCGCATTCCAACCATTATTTTGTAAATTGAGTTTGTGTCTTTATATGCCCTGTTTGTGAACAGAACTACCACTTACCTGACAAAGGAGCAGCGCTCCGAAAGCTAGTGGCTTTTGCTACCAAATAAACCTGTTGGACTTTAACCTGGTGTTGTGAGACTTCTTACTGTGTTTACCCCAGTCCAACGCCGGCATCTCCACACTATGAGGCAACAGTGTTAACCACTGTGTCAGCGTGCCGCCCTTCCCCTCAAAAAACAATAGCTATTCAAGTAAAAATCAACAAACTCTGAAACAACCATAAATATAGATACGATACCAGCTTTACATAATATATAGGGTCGAATTTAATGGTCACAACATGGAGGGTCTTGAAAGCAGATGGGAACCACTTCACAGCTATTTTTTGGGCGATTCAATGGGATTAAGTCCCAATTGGGCATTTTACCTGCTCACTGTTGAACTTCCTGCTGGCTGTGATGGAAATTTCCCTCCAGGAATCTTGTTGGAGGGTAGATGTCCTTCCTCTGAGAGCTGCCAGCCAGAGGCTTGTGTTGCCAGGATATCACCAATTGACCCTTAGTGTCAGAGGGAATAGCAGGGTAAATATGTGGGGTTACGAGGATAGTGTCTGGTGGGATTGTTGTCGGTGCAGTCTCAATGGGCCAAATGGCCTCTTTCTGCACTATAGGGACTCTATCTTTAGACCTAGAAATTATACAAGTTCAATTCCTGTGGTGGAAAGCTTTGAGAACCATAGATCCAAAGTCATTTTTTGCTTCTAAACATGTTACTTTTAACAAATATCATGTCTCAATTTATTTATGCTTTGTGTGACAAAATGTTTACAATTTTTCAAAAAGCACTCTTCTATGTTGCATCTATGGTAAGTTATCCCCTTCCCATGTACTGCCTCTGCATCACAACAGTAACAACACTTCAAAAACATATGTTCTTTCATCTTTCCAATGAATTCACTTCTCTCTGTTGTCTTCTGGCGCAAATCACTATGCTGAAGACATTGTATTAATAACATTCTGCATGACTTCCAGCTTCTGAGTAACTATAGCATTGAGTCATCTCAATCTTCCACAGGACTTCCCGCATGCTCCCCGACCCCTCATGCACCATGCGACTCCTCCCACTATCAATCATCCCCCAGAAGCAAAACCAATACAGGAGTTGGAATGTCTTGTTGAAGTTGTACAAGACATTGGTAAGGCCACACTTGGAATACTGTGTGCAATTCTGGCCACCCTATTATAGAAAGGATATTATTAAATTAAAATGAGTGCAGAAAAGATTTACTAGGATGCTACCGGGACTTGATGGATTGAGTTATAAGGAGAGGCTGGATAGACTGGGACTTTTTTCTCTGGAGCGTAGGAGGCTGAGGGGTGATCTTATAGAGGTCTACAAAATAATGAGGGGCACAGTTCAGCTAGATAGTCAATATCTTTTCCCAAAGGTAGGGGAGTCTAAAACTAGAGGGCATAGGTTTAAGGTGAGAGGGGAGAGATACAAAAATGTCCAGAGGGGCAATTTTTTCACACAGAGGGTGGTGAGTGTCTGGAACAAGCTGCCAGAGGTAGTAGTAGAGACGGGTACAATTTTGTCTTTTTAAAAGCATTTAGATAGTTACATGGGTAGGATGGGTATAGAGGGGTATGGGTCAAATGCGGGCACTTGGGATTAGCTTTGGGGTTTAAACAAAAGGGCAGCATGGACAAGTTGGGCCGAAGGGCCTGTTTCCATGCTGTAAACCTCTATGACTCTATAATTTAGCATGGCCAATCCACCTAATCTGCACATTTCGGACTGTGTGAGGCAATCAGAGCACCCAGGGGAAACCCACACAGACACTGGGAGAATGTGCAAACTCCACACAGACAGTGACTTGAGGCCAGAATTTAACCCGGGTCCATGGCGCTGTGAGGCAGCAGTGCTAACCACTGTGCCACCGTGAGGCAATGATAAAGATTGATCCCTATGATTAGTCAACAACTCCATTATCATCAGGCAGCCACCGGAATGGTAGAGAGCAAACTAGATGGACCTTGTTTTTTTTGCCTAACATTTCTCATGTTCCTTTTATTAAAGTCTGGCAAGTTTTTAGCGCATTTCTGTTTACCTAAGGGATTTCTTTTTGATTTGCCTCAATGTCAGCAGACTCAGAAGTGCTGTTCATGGTTCTACAATACTTCTGTGTGGATTCATCTGAGGGCTGCTGTCAATGTGGCAACTGGCCAAAGTTGATCGTATCTCAGAAAGCTCAACTATCAGCCTCAGCTTGTTACATTGAAACATAGAAACTAGAAGCAGGAGTGGGCCATTCGGTGCTTCGAGCCTTGATCATAGTTGATCATCGAATTCAATATCCCGATCCCCCCTTCCCCCAATATCCTTTGATCCCTTTAGCTCCAAGAGCGATAAATAATTTCTTCTTGAAATCAGACAACATTTTGGCTTCAACTACATTCTGTGGTGGTGAATTCCACACATTCACCACCTTCTGGATGAAGAAATTTCACCTCACCTCAGTCCTAAAAGGTTAACCCCTTACCCTCAAGCTATGACCCCTAGTTCTGGACTCCCCCACCATCAGGAACATTCTTTCTGAATCTACCCTGTCTAACCCTGTTAGAATTTTATAAGTATCTATGAGATCCCCTCTCACTGTTCTAAACTCCAAGAAATATAATCCTAACCGATTTAGTGGCTCCTCATATGACAGACCTGCCATCCCAGGAATCAGCCTGGTAAACCTTTGATGTACTTCCTCTATAGCAAGGACATCCTTCCTCAGAAAAGGACACCAAAACTGCACACACTACTCCTTTCGACTCCTGACTAACCCTTTCTCATTGCACAACACTCAGTCCAAGATGGACTGTTCCCTTGTTGGTTCCTCAACGTATTACTCCAGAAAACCGTCCTATATGCACTCCAGAAATTCCTCCTCCATTGTACTGTGACTAATTTGACTCTCCCAATCTATATGCAGATTAAAGTCACCCATAATCACAAATGTTTCTTTGACACATGCATCTCTGATTCCCTGTCTAATGCTTTTCCCAACATTACCACTACATTTAGGTGATCTGTATTCTACCCCCAACATTGTTTATTGCCCCTTGTTGTTTCTTGATTTGATTTGATTTATTATTGTCACATGTATTAACATATAGTGAGAAGTATTGTTTCTTGCGCACTAAACAGGCAAAGCATACCGTTCATTGAGAAGGAAATGAGAGAGTGCAGAATGTAGCTAGGGTGTAGAGAAAGATCAAATTAATGCAAGATAAGTCCATTCAAAAGTCTGCTGGCAGCAGGGAAGAAGCTGTTCTTGAGTTGGTTGGTACATGACCTCAGACTTTTGTATCTTTTTCCCGATGGAAGAAGGTGGAAGAGAGAATGTCCAGGGTGTGTGGGTCCTTAATTATGCTGGTTGCTTTGCCGAGGCAGCGGGAAGTGTAGACAGAATCAATGGATAGGAGGCTGGTTTGCATGATGGATTGGGCTACATTCACGACCTTTTGAAGTTCCTTGCGGCCTTCGGCAGAGCAGGAGCCATACCAAGCTGTGATACAGCCAGAAAGAATGCTTTCTATGGTGCATCTATAAAAGTTGGTGAGAGTTGTGGCGGACATGCCAAATTTCCTTAGTCATTTGAGAAAGTAGAGGCGTTGGTGGGCTTTCTTAACTATAGTGTTGGCATGGGGGGACCAGGACAGGTTGCTGGTGATCTGGACACCTAAAAACTTGAAGCTTTCTACTTCGTCCCGTTGATGTAGACAGGGGCATGTTCTCCTTTACACTTCCTGAAGTCGATGACAATCTCCTTCGTTTTGTTGACATTGAGGGAGAGATTATTGTTGCCACACCAGTTCACCAGATTCTCTATCTCATTCCTGTACTCTGCCTCGTCATTGTTTGAGATCCAACCCAATACGGTGGTGCCGTCAGCAAACTTGAAAATTGAATTGGATTCTTAACTCGACCCATACAGATTCCATATTATCTGTGCTAATATCTTTCCTCAATATCGTATCAATATCATCTTTGATCAACAATGGAACTCTACCACCTGTTCTTTTCTGTCTGTCCTTCCTAAACACTGAATAGCCCTCAATGTTTAGTTCCCATCCTTGGTCACCTTGGAGCCACATCTCCGTAATGCCAACTATATCATACCCCTTTACATCTATCTATGCAAATAATTCATCCATTTTGTTTCAAATGCTCTGAGCATTAAGGTACAAAATCTTAAGGTGAGCACTTTTAACATTGCTTTTCCATTTTCTACTATTTTTTTCTCATCCTTATCTGACTCTGGCCCTTGATTTCTCTACCTATCACTTTCCTTATTCTCGTTACTGTCTTTTCCTCTTGTTCTTTGTTCCCCCTGCTCTGAATCCTTGCAAAGGTTCCCATTCCCCTGCCATATTAGTTCAAACCCCCCAAACCACTCTAGCAAGTAGCCCCCGAAGGGCATCAGTCCCGTTCTTGCCCAGGTATAACCCGTACAGTTTGTACAGGTCCCACCTCCCCCAGAAACAGTCCGAATGCCCTAGGAATCTGAAACCTTCTTCCTCACGTCACCTTTTCAGCCACGTATTCATCCTATGCATCCTGCTGTTTTGACCCTGACTAGCACGTGGCACAGGTAGTAATCCTGAGATCACTACCTTTGAGGTCCGATTTCTTAACTTTCTTCCTAGCTCCCTATATCCTGCTTTTAGAACCTCATCCCTTTTTTTACCTATGTCATTTGTACCAACGTGTATTACGACCATTGGCTGTTTGCCCTCCCCCTTCAGAATGTCCTGCAGCCGCTCCGAGACATCCTTGACCCTAGCACCAGGGAGGCAACATACCATCCTGGAGTCTCATTTGCGGTGAAAGAAAAGCCTATCTATTCCCCTTACAGTTGAATCCCCTATAACAATTGCATTCCCACACTTTTTACTCCTCCCCTCTGCAGCAGAACTAACTATAGTGCAACGGATTTGACTGTTGCAGTTTTCACTTGAAAGGCCATTTCCTTCAACAGTATCCAAAATGGTATATCTGTTTTGCAGGGGAATAGCCACAGGAGATTCCTGCCCTGCCTGCCAACTCCCTTGCTCTGCCTGGTGGTCACCCATTCCCTTTCTGCCAGTGGAGTCTGAGCCTGCGGTGTGACCACCTCTCTATACTTGCCATCCACAACACTCTCCACCTCATGGATGCTCCACGGTGTCCCCAGCTGCCGCTGCAGCTCCAAAACGCAAGCTTCCAGGAGCTGCAGTTGGAGACACTTCCTACATATGCTGGTCCCGGGCACTGGAAACGTTCCCAGCCTCCCACATGGAGCACAGAGAGCAGACAATGGCTTGGAGCTCTCCTGTCATGTCTTACCCCTTTAAATTAAACTTTGTTTCAGATTATATCCAATTCTCTGGGGCCCTTCTTTCTTGCTCCTCGTTACTACCAAATATAACCTTTACAAACTATAAACCATAGAAATTACCTCTGAGACTACAAGTGATAAAATGATTAAATACCTATCCGACCTTTCTACTTGCCAATCAGCTCTTTCTTTTGTGTCCTCTACTACTTGCAGCAGGGCAAGACCACACCTTGCTTTTACCTTGCTTGTCCTCTTCACACAGCCTTTTCTTTGGTGAAAGGAGGAGGGAGGTAGGGAAATATTAACGTAGTGTCTCGGGCTTAACCGCTCCTTGACACCAGTTCTTCAATTTCCCACTTTACCATCGAGGTGACGTCATCGACTTCTCAGAATGCTCCTCAGTGAAGTTTCTCTATCGCCTCTGCTTGATGCTTGTTCCAGGAACTGAAGATGTTTCCTCTTGTGGGGGAGCTCAAACTCGGGAGCACAGTTTAAAAATAAGATGTTAGCCCTTTTAAGGCAGAAATTAGGATAATTCTTTTCTCTAAGAAGTCAGTGAAACTCTCTTCCCTGGAAAACAGTGGAAGCTGGTTCATCAAATTTATTCAAGGCTGAGTTAGATAGATTTTTGATAGGGTTGTGGAGGGGCAGGCAAGAAAATGGAGTTCAGACAACAACTAGATCAACTATGATCTTATTAAATGGTGAGCATTTAATGCTTCTCAGCTTCTGCTTCCTGCTTCTCAGTCCTGTGTAGCTCATCAGAATTATTCAGTTGGAGCCCAGGGTCTTATTTCAGACAAACTTTAGGCATCTGGTGTGCACTGCAATGATTTCAGGCCCTAGAATGAGCCTAACAAATTCCTCTCTTTCCCTCCTCCTCTCACATTAATGGTATGTGTAGACACTTTAATGCTATGCACCATGCACATAATATACATTGAGCCAAAGTGAAAAAGAAGTATATTGATGGGTTTTACCTAAAATTACACATTTGTAGTGGGCAGATAATTTATTTATTCGATTAGTTAGAACTCATTTATTTGAATACATTCACCTGCACTTGATACCAACATTCACTTGACTGGGGCACAGAACATCACAATCAACTTACCCAGTTTAGACAAGGGTATCGATGAAGTGGCATTAGAACCTTAGGAAATTCTCATGGAATATACAGTTTAACAGCCATTTAGGAAACGGTAGTACTAAGAGTAGAATCATATAGCCCAAAAAGAGACCATTTGGCCCATTATGCCTGTGCTGACTCTAGATGGGGCTATGAATTAGTAACCTGTGCACCAAGAATGAAGGAAAGCAAATTAGATAAACAAGCCTTACAGTTAGCAAAATGAAATACTTTAGTTAACAGCAGGAGAGAGATAACCAGCTGATGGCCTGAAACAACCACAGACACTACGCCTCTGTGCTACAATTTGGGAGCTGTTGCAGCTAGCTTGAAGCAGAACTATTTGGAGAACACTTAATCTCCCACAAATCCCCTCTTGAAAGTAACTGGGCTTGCAAGAATTCAGATTGCAAACTTATGATTGTACCTTTAATTCCACTTGCTGAATGGTGAAGAGAAACACAGAAAAGAAGAATCAATCAAGTTGCATAACTCAAAAGTGAAAGGACACTCACACTGACTTGCCCTGCTAATACACAGAATTGCCCTTGTTCAGTGGAGCTATTAAATGGAAACAAGAGGCACTATTTAGAGGTATAGGGTGTTCTGAATGTAGAGTCTGATACTAATATGACATCAATAAAATATGATGTATAAACAATTAATGAGAAATATTTACTACAGCTTATTTTAGGCCTAAGAACAGAAGCAAAATCAAAGAAAAGTAAACTTGGATTCTAAACAAAATGATAATATAGCTTTGTTCTTGGGATGTTCCAAAGCAAACAAGTCTGCATTTATTGTCCATTCATCGCTGCCCTGGAATTATGTTAATAACCTTTCTTGCACAGCCTAAATTCTTGTGGTAATGATGCTCCCACAATGATATATATCACGAACTACACTGACGTTATCTGCGAGGGTGCCTCAACGTGAGACACCGGTTTGTGGTGGTGTATATTATTGTTTTTGAAATGGTGTGAGAAGTCACGATAAACCACCCATGAGAATTAGCAGTCCAGTCGTAGTGCACCAATTACCAAATGTTATTGATTAAATGAAAGAAAAGACAAATACATACAATTAGGACAATAACTGTATAAGATACATAAACACTGGAGTAATGCACATGCACAATTTTACCTATAAATTATCCCTTGTTCCAAACCATCTCCCTGATATCTGGACTCAGAAAGACTTCCCCATTTCCCACATAGCATCCACCTTAAACAAATCTGTAAGTTAAATCCAGTTTATAGTTACCACACAAAACCAGGAGGATGATCCAGTCTGGGAAATGTCTTTGCTTAGTTCATCAAAGATAGATAAACTGACTTTACAAAAAGTTTCTGCATTAACTTAGCTACAAGGCTTTACAAAGGACTTCTGCTGTTGGAGGTTACCCTGACCTTCCAGTAAGATGTTAAACTGGCCTGTCTGCTACTGCAGGAGTTGACAATTATACCTGGCACTCTTTGATTCTGCTCACCGTATATTGGGCCGTCTGTCTCTTCTACATCCCTTGATAATCTACAAATTGGCATTTGTATGCCTCCCCTGATCTCCCAGTTATCACGGTAAACTGTTTCCTGATGATAAGGCCATTTACATCTGATCCTATCTAGATGTCTACTCATCTTATTACTGGAAAAGGGACTCATCTCATCAGTCTCTTTGAATATGGGCTGCCAGCAGATTCTCCCTTGTTGCTAGATATATTACATCCCATCAGTCCTCCTGTTAATTCTGGGTCTTCTTTTTACCAGGCAAATCCATGACATATGAAGTAGCTATTTCTAGGACACTGTCCCCACTGATGATTATGTATACCCCAAACAGGGTAATGTGTCCACCAACTACAGAAACTACAGAAAGACTCAAAGTGCTGGATAAAAAAATTAAAGTTTATTTATTAGTCACAAGTAGGCTTACAATATTCTGTAATGATGTTACAATGAAAATCCCCTATTCACTACACTCTGGCGCTTGTTCAGGTACACTGAGGGAGAATTTAGCATGGCCAATGCATCTCACCAGCATGTTTTTCGGACAGTGGGTGGAAACCGGAGCACCCAGAGGAAACCCACACAGAACTGGGAAAACGTGCAGACTCCACACAGACAGTGACCCAAGCCGGGAATCGAACCAACGTCCCTGGCACTGTGAGACAACAGTGCGAATTACTGTGCCTTAAAGGCCAATTTTCTCAGGATTATGTGGGTGGGTGGTAAATGTGAGAATTTCATGAGAAGTGCACTCCACCTGGATCTGGAGCCTTTTGTCCCAGTCTCTTGTTGGGGGTAATTTTAATAATGTTGCTGTCCTGTGGACAGATGCTCTGCATTGTAAGTGGGCATTAGAATGAAGAACAAATTGGGAGCTTTTTAGTGCTCAACTGTCTGGGTGCCTGAGAACATAGAAAACTGTGCTAAACTACTCTCGAGCTGTGTCCATTAGTTCTGAAAATAGTTTCATACTGAAGAGATAGAAGGCAGTAAATATTACACTAGGATGATTTGCATAAGGAGTTAAGTCATCGTGAAACCTATAAGATTTTGGAAGATTTAGTGAGAGATGACATGCAACAAAGCTTTTGCCATATATTCTGGCCCATATTTACACCCCTGAGTTGGGTTAGCAGAGTTAAGAGATTTCCCAGCTTGGTGATTACAACCTCTAAATATAACTGCCCACAGATCAGATTTTCAGTCAGGTGTGGAGATTGGGGGTGAGCCAAAAAATGTTATGGTATTTAAATGAGTATATAATAATTGAGCAAAAAAATCCCTCCATCCCTCACCATCCCACACACATCCTTCATCCCATCCATGCCAATCCATGCCCCAACCCATCCCTATGTCACCACATGCCCCATATGCCAACTGATGCCCCTGACCCACTCCCATTACTTCCGCTCATCTATTGCCAATTCATGGTAACCCATTCCACCTATCCACTACCCTTTGCGCTTACCCCCTCCATGCCAACTCACGTAATATTGTCGGACAGTTCCTTGGCAGATTTGACACCTCCTGGACAGCTTTGACAGCTGAACAGCTCTTTAACAGTTTCTTGACAATTAGACAATTCCTTGACAGCTGAACAACTCTTTAGTACTTCCTTGAAGTTGGGCAGTTCTTTGAAAGCTTAACAGTTCCATTGAGTTTGTGCATAAAAAACGTTCACTTTTAACAATCCCAAATGGAGTCCTACCTCTTCCAAAGGGTGCCTACCATCTCCCAATTGGATCCCAGGTCCCCATCTAAAATGATACCCTACCTCTCCAAAAGGATACCCTGGCTATCCAAATGAATCTACTAAGCTCAGACCCCATCTTACCTATTCTAATCTACACTCTCTGTATTTCACATTCTTGGTCTCCCAAAATCCCACTTAGTGGAGGCAGCTGGTGATTTGAAAGGCCAGCAAGCACCACAATTGTGAAGTTGGTAAATGCTGGGTTTGGGGGTGGGACTTAGACATTTTGGGCAGTTCCTTCATGGCAAAAATCCGGACCTATGCCAGTAAAGGCAACATAAAAATCATGAAGTAATGAAAGCAGCTTTTTTTGGAATGAGATCTGTGATGCAGAACTCCTAAAAATGAACTGAGGTGTAACACAATAAGGTCAGTGTGAACCAAATGATATTCAAACGTTCGATTTTGCAATTTTTGCAAAATTGGAAACTGGTTAATTTCAAAGAATCACACCTCAGTCAAAATCATTTTGAATATTCTAATAAGATATTACCTAGGAGATGCAGGATTTGTTTGTTCATAGTCTTGTTGATGTGTGTAACTATAGCAACACTGTGGATCAACCTGCTAGGGCCACACAATAATATGTCACTATGGTTCCCCTGAAGAATGATTCTTCATCTTATTTAAAGTATGTAAAGAAGATGTAAGATTCTTCTAAGGAGATGGAAGGAAAATAATTGAAAACAAGCTAACTGAGCAGGGGAAAAAATGTGTCACTATAGGGGATTATGACTACCACGAGAACCAATGGAGAACCCAGCTGTCTCCTCCACGTCACAATTGCTGATGCAATGATTACTCCATAATACACCATTCCAAAAACTGTTTGCAAAACTGGTCTAGTTTTCTGACCAAGCACTGTTTCAATATTAACCTGCTCATCGCCAAGAAATGGAATATGGGTTTATACGTTGTCATTTCCCCAAACTGGGTTTACTAATGCTACATAAGACATAGCTGCTTTTCCATTCGAGATCATGGCTAATGTTATTGTGGCCCTTAACTCAATTTTTGTGCTGGCACCTATAACCCTTGACATCATTGTCAAATTAAAAAAACTTCTAGTTCCTTGAATGTATTCAATGACCCAGCCTCCACCGCTCTTAGTAAAAGAGAACTCCAAACACTAATAATTCGCTGAGACAGCAAATTTCTCCTCATTTCCTTTTTAAATGAGAGACTCCTTATTTTTAAACGGTGCCCCCTAGTTCCAGGTTTCCCCACGAGGGCAAATTTCCTCTCAGCATCTATCCTGTCAAGTGGAATCTTATATGTTCCATTGAGATCATCTCCCGTTCTTCTAAACTCCAGTGAGTATAGGCCTAACATGTTCAACCTTTCCTCATAAGGAAAAGGCCTCATCCCACAAATCAGCCCAGTGAATGTTCTCTGAACTGCTTCCAATGGAAGTATATCTCTTCCGAAGTAAGCTGACCAAAAATGAACACCACTCTCTCGGGGTGGAATTTAAACTGTGGTGAGCCATTCTTCACAGTGGAACAGAAAGTGGTGCCACTTCTAATCTCTTGCTTTTTGCTGGTTCCCATGCGATTACAATTAAAATTTAAAATGCCAGAGGCATGCACGGGAAATATGTATGATCACATGAGGAAATTTTTCAGTGGTGAAACTTGCCAGCAACTGAAAATGCAGCAAAGACAGGCAGGCTAAGAGCTTCCTAGGCAAATAGGCTTTTCACACGGACACAACTTTCTTGCCCAACTCCATTCCCATTAACATAAGACTTATTGAGACCACAAATGTGGTATGAGTGTTTTCCAAATTTCCATTTACCTTGAACATTTTTCACATTACATTGCTTTCACTTTATTCATTTTGGTATCATTGGTATTTGTTGAGTCTAGCTTTGTTAGAAAGCTAAATGTATTGACATACCTCAGGGATGGCACACATTGATGGTAAAAGGGGAGTTGGGGACATTTCCTTTATTGTAGCAGAAACAATGTTGTGTTTTTGTTCATTTTTTATTAACTGTTTATATTATTGTCAAGTGTTGCACCTGCTATTCTGTGGGATGAGTAAACTCAGCTGGCCCTACGTTCAATTCATTTTAAAGGACACTGTACAAGATCACTCTCAGAGGGGAAAATTGAACTGTTGCAGATGTACTCAAAGATGGCTTGAGATGGCCGCACATGTGGACAGTACTGACACTGGCCTTTAAGCCCCTCATTTACTTACATTGTCGCCACCATACCTAGGGTGCAAGGCCATTCACTCTTCACTTCTCCATGCCCTGAACCCCACCCTCTGTCCACCTTTGGATTCCTCTTCCATAGTCCTGACCCCATTCCACACTACCCACCCTCACCACCCATTCACTCTTACAAGTCCCGTGCCTCCATACAAGCGGCCAGCCTCCTGCTCCCCTCCCTAAGGCTACAGAATTCAACAAGGAAAATCATTGATGTCAGACACAATTACATAAAGCTGATGTTGCATATCACCTTTAAATGAACATGAGTCGAGTGCTGCTGATTTAATTGTGAAGGTAGGATGTAATTACAAAAGATTTCAATATAATGAGTATTCCTGGCATGTAAATATATTGCAAGTAGGAAACTAGCACAAGATAGTGTGAGATCTGACCCCACCGCAAATACACTGCTAAATGTATGTCATCTCTCACTAAGGGCCCGATTTTACCATTGCGCTGCGCCTGTTATCGGGCGCAAAAACTTGGTAAAGTCGGGTGTGAGGCGAATAGCGCGATCCGCGCCCGTGTCCGCGCAGATTCCCACTTTACCAAGGCCCGAAAATTGCCGCAATCAGAATTTGCATGCATTTAAATTGACTTAATGAGCTGGATGCTCAATCTTACCTGCATTTCCCCCTTTACTGAGTGACTATCTAAATTTAAACTTGCCACCGGAAAGCAAAGTTTCAGCTCCTGCACAATTAGAACACCCGCCTAACATGTCTCCTGCAGAAAATCCCCTCCCTCCCTGGGAGTGATCTCACCAACGGCCTGTACAGCTGTAGTAAGTCATCCGTACTTTTATACTCACCCTTTCAATAAAGGTCAACATTCTATTTGGCTTTCTACTTAAAAGCAAAATATTTTGGGTGCTGGAGATCTGAAATAAAAAAACGGTTGAAAAACTCAGCCAGTCTGGCAGCATCTGTGGCGAGAAAAACAGAGTTATCATTTTGAGTCCAATATGACTCTTCGCCAGAACTGAAGAGCGGTTGGGATGTGATAGGTTTTATGCTGTTGAAAAAGTGGACCGGGCAGATGAAGCAAAAGTGAAGGTCAAAGGCAGTGATAATTGGTAGTAATAAAGACACAAAATATTGGTCTAGAATAGGAGTTAACAGCAGAATGAAGGTCAATGCTGTCTGAAAACAAAAACATGAGAATAAGGTACAGGCTACTTTTGCCAATTTGATATGTCCAATCCATGTGGAAAGTAAAATAGTAATCAGAGATTCTGGTTCTGGTTTTTAATTTAATCCCTTACTAGGACCTCTTTCTCATTTCTCTGTATGCAATTGGTGCCCACATAGACCATGATAACTGGATCCTTCCCTTCTCACTCCAAGTCCTTTTCCAATCCTAAGGAGATGTTCTTTTTCCTGGCACCAGCAAGCAACATAGTTTTCAAGAGTTAAGTTCTGAGCTGCAGAGCACAATCTCTATTCCTCGAACTACACTGTCCCGTGCTACAACCACATTCTTTTTAACTCCCCATAGACCACCAGCCCGCACCACCCCCTTCCTCCCCACCCCTCCCTACCACAATCTCTCCTCCCCAACAACCTGAATAATGTCCTCTACCTTGTTGCCATGGTTGGCTTGCTCATCCTCCCTGCAGTTTCTGCTCTCATCCACGTAAGCTGCAAGAGGCTTGAAACTGTTAGACAATTGCAGGGGTAGAAACACCTCCAGTGCTACGAACTCAACCTCTATATACGTATTATTTCTCAAGGGACAGCAATGGTTTAGGGCAGCTCATCAGCAATGATACTCCAGCGGCATTTGGGTCTCTTCAGAGTTTGTGTCCAAACCCAAGACATGCACTTTAAGTTGAGATCCCTAGGCTGTTCTGCATTTCAATCATGGCTGTGTTTGCATCATTAAATGGAGTCGCAGCTTACCCTCTGATTTCAGCTCACATCTTACGCTCTGATTTTAGCTTCTCTGCCATTTGGCCATTCACATATTTTATTCTCTCTATGGACTGCCTTTAGTAACCTTTCCCCTTGTTTCTATGGCTATGACTCATCTTTCATTCCCTCACCCTACAGTATAAATATCTCCCACTTTCTATGCCTTTAGCTTTGTCAAAGGGTCATCTGGACTCGAAATGTCAGCTCTTTTCTCTCCTTCCAGAGGCTGTCGGACCTGTTGAGATTTTCCAGCATTTTCTCTTTTAGTTTCAGATCCCAACATCCTCAGTAATTTGCTTTTATTAAAAGTGTCAAGCCTTGTCTCACATCGCTATTATTCTCAGTAGGTTTTAAATTGACAAAGTGAGCGCATTAGCAAGTCACTGATGACTACAGCTAAGATGAAATTGTATTAACCATAAGCTCAGGATGCCCAAGTGTGAATGCAGGATGCATCCTCTCAGTGATAGTCCGGATATCCCTTGGGATGGTAGGAAATGGCTTGGAGGGTTAGAAGAGATGTTTTCAGATGACCTGATTTAATTTTACTCCTCCTGGAATCTGTCAGCTATTAAAGTATCATGCGATGTCTCCCACATCTTCCTTACTCCAAGAGGAACTGAAAGCACTTCGCTGCTTTTGATGTTGCCTGAGCTGTGACCACAACAGCTAAGTGATCCCAGGTCCTCCTTTGTATAAACATTACAGTTAGGAACAATGGTGGGGGTGGGTGGGGGGGGTATGTGAGATGCATTCAACCGTGAAGCAAAATATTATCAGATAAAGCTGACTACATGCTGTCTAAAAACCATTAAGCTGTCAATCAAAGGACAGTTAAAGGGGCTGGACTGAAATTGAATGGAAACCTAGGTTTTCAAAGGGCTTGAAGAGATTTCAAAGGCTACGAGCTTCCTATGGAGACTCAGAATTGAAATAAATTCTGTGTTAAAAGAATGGGGCTGACTGAGCAGCTGTTGAGAAGGGAATCCCCCCTCTTCCCAGCCTAATGAAAGTGACTGTCTTCTGTCAGTCAGAGAACTTGAAAGGGGTCTTCTCACACCTGCAGCTTCTTAGGGAGAAAGGAGAATTACTTCATCTGAATGGAGTGCTGCTGGGATTTGGAATCCTGCCAGGTGTCCAGGGGGTCTGAAGATTAAAGTGACTAGACTACCTCAATGTTCTCACAGTTGACAGACAGAAATGAAGATTTTGATCAGTGAAGTGCATGAAATCACCATTCCAAGAGTGATCTTCAGATTTCCTGAACTAGATGGGGCCGTCCAGCCACTTGATCCCATTCCGGGTAGAGTGCTGAGGTCAAGCCCTTGTCCTAGCCTATGCCCATCCAACCCCAGGACTCTTGGGGGACCCTCCCTCTGCAGCCTGACAATGGCTGAGGGACACAATGAACACTGTACTTATCTCCTTGACCCACCTCAGAGCCCAACGTGCCAGGTCCATGCTGATCATGACCAGCACCAAAGTCCACCTGGTGCTGTTCCCACTGAGGTTGAATGGTGGGAGGGCATTAAATTGGGCTTCAAGTCCGCTAATGACATTTAAATCAACACTTTCTCCAAATCATCAGGTTCCCGTCTATCCTAGTCGGAAACCTGACTAGGGCTAGCAGGGAGCGCTGGGTGAATCAGAAACGCTTTGACACCTGGCGGTAATCCCATTTTGGCCCCAATGTCCTCTTCAGTGGGCCATCAGAATTCCTGCTAGCAGTGAACAGGGCCAATGAATCTCTCAATTTTTTAATTTAGCAAAATAATATGAACCACTTAAGAACATCTTTGTAATTCATTTTCTTGTAGTTGCTTCTTTTAGAAATTAATCTTAGTATTTAGTCGCTGGGTCAAAATCCTGGAATTCCCTCCCTAACGGCATTGTGGGCCAACCCACAGAACACGGACTGCAGCGATTCAAGAAGGCAGCTCACCACCACCTTCTCAAGGGCAACTAGGGATGGCCAACAAATGCTGGCCAGCCAGCGACACCCATGCCCCATGAATGAATAAAAAAAATTAAATTCACTTTAGTCAGAATCTCTTTGATGGAAAAAAATAGCTTGTTTTATTCCGGACTATGGGTTGGATTCTCCGACCTCACCTGCAGCTGGGATTCTCCAGTCCCGCTGCAGTGAATAGAGTTTTGGCAAAGTGCCAAATTCTCCGGTCTCGCTGGCAGCAGTGGTGGAGTGTGAATGTCCAGGGAATTCGTATGTTACAAAGCAGAATACTTAATATAATTTATAAAGTGCAATGGTTTTGCAGTATTTAATCATGATAACATTACTATTGAAAACTATGAATATGATTGGAATGGGGCTTTCATTCAGCAAAACAATGCACTCTGTATGATTACATATCTGAAATGAAGATCTCATGTAAATAAGAAATAATTATTATTTTTGACTATATATCAACATTTTTGAGATTGGTTACATGTAATGCACATATTTCATTAAATTTACAAGTATTAAAATTCCAGTGAGATCATACATATCAAAGGTTTTGTGAGGAATCACTGCTTCAATTCCACAAGCATATGTAATCATCCAAGCTGCATAATTGCACATTTTCACGCACCAGCTGTCTGTCACCATCCAAATAACAATGCACTCTGAATGTGCAAAGTTAAATCACTACCAGAGAAAGAACTTCAAGACACCTTCACTGAACAAAAGTTGATTTGTACTGTTGTGGGGTGAATTGAGATAGCCGGTTCTATCTTTAACTATAGACAATACAAAACCTATGAGGCAGATATCTCTGTGTAAAGATGTAACATTTATTTAAAACAAAAACACAACAAGCAGCTGCTTGGAGATCACCAATGAGGTTAAGTAGCTCTGAAATAGAACGACAGAACCTCTCAGATGAATCTAATAAAAAACTGGTCAATTATAGATTTTCTTATCGATCATTCCCACCTCATATTAGTTTAAAATGGATTACATTTAGTAAACTTGCATCAATAATAATTCCTCAGCCAATTGCATTTTACTACCCAGCATAATGATATCTTATTAATCCATTTAATCCAGATGCTGACTCCCATCTTGGCTGAACTCACTTCTTTGTTGCTATGTAACTATGGACGCTCATCATAGAGGTCAAAGTGAACATTCCCACTGGCTCATTGCCAAAACTGGATAGACACGTGATCCTGTGTCCAGGTACATATCTATTCTATGTCTAGACAATGAATGTCTCTATTCGCAAAGTTGCAAAGTGTGTTCCCTCTCCAGAAACTTTCTGATACAAATTCTGCTAACTACCGAGGTTCCAAGGCCTTTGGTTCTGAATTCTTTGCCTTTACCATCATTTCTTGCAGTAACTTTTCTTTTGGTTGAAATAGAAAATGATTCATTCAATACTTAAAATACATTTAAAATATCAGCATATATGTTTTAAATAATAATTACTTACTTAATTCTCTTATTGAATCCACATATGTATAAACTATCTGTTTCATTAGCTTATTAACTTTTTTTCAAGAATCATTTAACTCTACTGGTAGTGCTGTCAATGTCTTATGTACTCTGTCTAAAACCTTATTAGCTGGTTAATAATTCCCCTCTTCAATACTTGTTGCAAAGAAGAATATCAAAGCAGCAGAATATTTTATACTGTGATTTGCATCTGATGTTGTGAATTAGCAGTGAGGTAAATTTGAATAGGGGGTGACTTGTAATGCAATGGGCTGTGTCCCTACCTCTAAGCCAGAAGCTCAGGTTTCAAATCCCAGTCCAGGACATGATGGCCAGTTAAGGTATTTTCATAACGTGGACAAACAGGTCGATTATCAACCTGCAAATTCTCCCAGTGCACCTTTTCAGTTATTGTGGTTTTATCTTGGGAATCATAAGATTCTACTACAGAAGAGATCTAGCTGAAGATAAGTGCTTTGTTGAAAACACATTTATTTGCATAACAACTACAAAGATTAAAGAAAGATCAAGACATTGGAGCAATTCTCTAAGATACTTCTCATTCCTCTTCCTTCAGTGAGTGACATCACTGCGACATAGCTCTTTATGCACATGCTCAGTAGTTAACATTAGAGTGAACCTATTACTCTACATCCCCCTCCAGCAACCCCCGCTGAGTCTTTACCCCCATACTATTATACAGACAGCCCCCTACACCTCCCCACAAAATCTCATCCCTGAAAGGCAAAGTCTCTTTGGTGGTTTCATCAGTCTTCCTGAATGGGTGCAGAGCTCCTTTTGAGGTAGAATCCTATTGCTCTGAAGTCAGTTCATGGGTTTGTCGCTCCTGGTTTCCCTCATTTATGATTAAGTAGGTGTGACACTGTCTTGAGGTTCAGTGCACTCTACTCATGATGTTAATAGTATTCTGTCCATTGTGATATGTTCCTTCAAATGATGCCTGACTGTCTCTTGATCAATACACTCTACTCCTTCCAAGAATTGGAAGATCTCGAGCTCTATGCCTCTGGTTAAATGGATAAGCATCACTCATCTGGATGGCTTCTTCCTTCTTCCTAGCTCAATGATAATCTTTCACTGTGACATTTGGTTATAAGGTGTGGGGCAGGAAGGGATGTTAGATCTTTATCGTGTGGCTTATCAGATGCTTGCATGGGACAAACCCATTATGTAATGGTGTTGAATGATTACTAAGCACAGCAAACCCAAAGTCACCTTTCTTCTGTAGGTGTTTTGGGGAGTTTGTAACATGTACAGATCCATAGGACTTTGAAAAGGATTGAAAGCATTTATTGGTGAACAGGGTTTCATCATCAGACATGACAACATCAAGATTGCCATGTGCAGTGAACATTTTCTTCAAGGAGGTAGTAAAGGCTTCAGAGGGGAAGCCTTGTAGCTTTTTCATGTCTATGCTGTAGTCTACCCTTTATGGTCAAACAAATCAATACTAAGGCATTCCGAAGGCCTCAACCTTAAGTGGAGGGCAGAAGTGGCTCTTTCCACTCCTGCCTGTAAGTGGATCAGATGACACAGCTAGTGAACTCTGCTCTCTTTACTTGCAAGACCTGAGTTATTGCAGTACTGGGTAAAACATTTTGCCAATTTTGCCATCATTCAGCCTGTCTGGGCCCCTCTATATTTTGAAATGTTTCTGGTGAGACAAAGTCATCACCATTCTCGGTCTGATTGAAGGTTGTCTTTTCCTACGCTGCTTGACTTGCCAGTTGCTGCGTTGCCTTTGTTATTTTGGTGTCTCTGGTGTGATTGCTGGGTGAGGTTCAAAGTTGTTCACCCACTGAGCTGCACTGTTGATGGACTTCAATTGAGGTTTTTTCTGCCATTTTCTACTGTTTCTCTGTGGATGTAGTCAATGCTGCCACCACCTGTTATCATGGTTTTATCATGGGATTCATCAGCTTCTTACTCTAGAGAGATCTTAATGGAGACAATGGTCTCATTTATTTAGCACATTTATCTGCATAATAACTTAAATTTAAGTAAGATCAAGATACAGCTGGAACTGCTCTCTAAGAAGCTTCTCAGACCTCTTCCCTTCAGTAAGTGCAATCACAGTGACATGGCTCCTTTCCCAGATGCTCAGTAGCATTCATTAAAGTTAATCCTTTACTCTACACCTTTGGCAGCCAGTGAGAGCAGGAGAGTCTCCTGGTCAGCCATTCTTGATGTGAATCCCTCAAGCCATAGCTTCTGGCTTCAGATTAGTAACTGTTTCAGGAAAAACTAGTTACTAAAACAGACATAAACATGTGCTTTGTTTGCATGATATGCCATTAACCACAGAATAGCAGAGAAGTTGAAGAAATTTCAATTTCGCTCATCCCAAAACTGTAAAATCCCACCCAAGATCAATGGACCTTTCCATTGTTTGCCCCTCACCCGCTCTGATTCTTGTGGTGGGTGGGGTGGTAAAATTCTGGCCGTTAAGTTATTGGTTTATTATTTCTGGTTGTCATTGGTTCTTGGTCTTTGCTTCCATTAGTTGTGTGTTTCTTTAAAACCATTCTATGGAATGCAACTATAAATTTAATTAATGTGATCAAAAATAGTGTACCAAATTCTCCATACATTTTAAGTTAACATTTATAACATATAATTACTTTTTACAAGTGTAATATGAAACGTGACTCTTTGGAATCTCTCAGAGCAGTGGTGTGACACACTCACTAACAATACTGAGCTGGGAGCTGCTCCTTCACATCTATTCAGGAGGCCCTACCTCTGCTGGTTCCTCCACTTTGCATGAGAAAGGTGGCTGCTGCTGTGGTTCCATCTCCTCCAGGTGCAAGCCTCCAGAACAGCACAGGTTCCAAATGGGATAAATTGTGGGAAGCCCTCCAACTGGTTGAGAGCCTCAACTGAACCTCAACTTCAGCATGTTACAGTGTGTTTAATCATTATCCTAGTTGCTTGCTGGAATAAGTTATATCTGTTTTTTAGGCATTCTGCCATAGGCTTGGATCTCATTTCCTAGATAGGTCCCTAGTAGTCCTTTATGGAAGAAAACAGCAAATGTTGCAAAATCTCAGCAGGTCAGGCAGCATCTGTGGAGAGAGAAACAGAGTTAATGCTTCAAATCCATTCACCAAAGTCTCCCTGCCATGTTCACACGTTGAATACTAGGTTTGGGAGGGGTGGAGGCGAGGGGTGGTGCCAGTAATCTCAGGCTAAATGCTTTCTTGGCCAACTTGTAGAAACTGTACAAAACTGTATTACGGTGTTGTTGTCATCAAACCATTGTTTGACATTGATGGAGTGGTCATATTTGCTGTTGACAAATGTCGCTAACTCATGCTCTGCGGGGAACTAAAGCAACATGTGTTCAGTCATTGAAGTTCTGCTCATCGGGGAAAGTGATCACTCGCAAACACCTGAGTTCTCTCCGGTTGACTGTTGAGGCCAGGGAAGGTGATGCACTGCATTACCACAGAGAACAGCGTTTAATGCAGCTGTGAACTGCAGACTGTGATATGCAGATGCTGACCCCTGCAGCAAACTGACAGGAATCTTCAGCAATAAAGATAAAAACTCTGATGACTTCTTGACAACTATTGGCGACTCATGGGAAGCCAGTGCAGCTGACAGTGGATTCTGTTGCAGTAGAGTGCAGAGATCTGCCACAGCCTCCCTCAAAAAGCACAGCCTCTTCTTACAGTTGCATATCCTCCAGAATTGTCCTGGTGTCTCCAGGGATTAAAGATTATCTCCAAGGCATCATTGCGAGCAACGCGGGGAGAACATTGTAGAAGTGTTAATTTCTTTTTTCCTTTCTTTAAAGATTTTCATTTATTACTTGTGAAAATGTTAGACATGGGGAACAAAGACTGAATGCTAAGATTAATCCAATTGGGTAAAAAAAATAATCTGTTTCCTTTCCAAATGCAGTGTAATAGTGTACCTGCAGAATGAAGTGGAAAGTGGAAGCAGGATAGTTTGAGGGTTTTTAATATTGCTGAACAAATGTACTCAGTGCTGGAAAGGTCAGCCATTATTTTCCATCCCAAATTGCCCTTAAGATGGTGGTAGGAAGCTGTCTACTTGAACCGCTGAAGTCCATCTGGTTTAGGTTCTTTCACAGTATTGTCAGGATCAATATGATATAATGAGCCGCTGCCGAATTGTGGTTGGTGTCTATCCCAATAACAAACATCAGCGTTCTTAGAATGATGGCGAGCATGAACAGAATGCATCACAAATTGCTCGGCTGATATATTTTTTTAATTCCCCTATCGAACCTTGTTCCCCTGATCTGGCCAGAATCAACATAGGGGCTATTAACTCTCAGGTGAGATCACAATCTCACCAATTATTTATTTGACTTGATTACAAACCTCTGTCAAAGTGACTGATAGAATGCTAGGTCATTAATTGCTTAATCGTTAAAAATTATGAACCAGAGTTCACATCAGAAACATATTAGGTTAAACCAAAACTGCCTGCTAAGACAAAAAGGCAATAATCTTTCACTGTGACAGAAGCTATGCCATTGTACCTTGAAGTGCTTTAATTACTTGTAAGTTTTATTATCGCACTGTAACAATCCTGTTCTTTGACTGCACCTTCAACTGTGATCTTTATTTGAAATATGAACCACAGTTAATTTTAATTGAGGTGATAGCACTGGCAAAAACAGTAGAACAAAGAAAGATTTCACAGCTAAACAACATCAAACTGTGTGGAAAAGAGAAATGATGAAAATGAGCTTTGCGCTGTAGTTATGATCATACGCCTCAAGTCAAAATCCACATTGTTTGAGAAAGCTTCATTCCCAGCAATTTCTGCAACTGTATAAAATGGGTTAACTAGTAAACCATTATTATAGTTGGGACTATTCAAGCAACTTGAAGAACAAAGAAAAGTACAGCACAGGAACAGGCCCTTTGGCCCTCCAAGCCTGCGCCGATCATGATGCCTGCCTAAACTAAAACCATATGCATTTATGGAGGCTGTATCCTTCCATTCCCATCCTATTCATGTATTCATCTAGTTGCCCCTTAAATACCGCTATTGTACCTGCTCCCACCACCTCCCCAGGCAGTGCGTTCCAGATATTCACCACCCTCTGTGTAAAAAAATGTGCCTCGCACATCTCCTCTAAACTTTTCCCCACGTACCTTAAACCTATGTCCCCGAGTTCTTGACTTTTCTACTCTAGGAAAGAGCACCTGACTATCCACTCTGTCCACGCCATTCATAATCTTGTAAACTTCTATCAGGCCACCCCTCAACCTCCGTCGTTCCAGTGAGAACAAACCAAGTTTCTTCAACCTCTCCTCATAGCTAATACCCTCCAGACCAGGTAACATCCTGCTAAACCTCTTCTGTACCCTTTCCAAAGCAGCCACATCCTTCTGGTAGTGTGGCGGCCAGAATTGTACACATTGTACAATTGTAATAATTGTACAATTATGAAGTATATTGAATACTGGTGTTTCTTTTGGTAGGAGTAACAATTTATTTATTTAAGCCTTGGGGTTAACTCAGGTCAAGTGGTGTGTGTGGGGCTGGCATGATGAGCACCCAGCTCATTTCAACTCCATGGATTCAGTTAAATGAATAAAGTATGGCCTTTTCCTCCACTGTAAATGCTGGTGAAAATATTCAATAGGACTTTATTGAAAACATCACTGTTATTAGTTCTCCATGTTACTTCCCATCACCCTCAATTTCCGAATGTAATTGTAAGTCCTCAATCACCTTCAATACCCCATCCCTTTCCCACGGCATCTTTTCATGTAAGTACAGAAGGTGTAACACCTGCTCTTTTACCTATTTTCTCCTCACCATCCAAGACCGAAACACTCTTTCCAGGAGAAGCAGCGATTTATGTATACGTCTTGCAATTTAGTATACTAGAATACCAATGTACTAGTGTTTTCACTGCTCACAATGTAGTCTCTTCACCTTGTTCTCACACTGACATCTGTCTTCAGCCTATTGTGGTGCTGCAAAGAAGCTCAACACAAGTATGAGAAACAGCCCTCATATTTTGATTAAGCACATAATAGTTTTCTGACTTCAACACTGAGTTGAACAATTTCAGGCTGTAACCTCTGTGTCCTCACCTCTTTGCATTTTTTCTGATTTACTCTTTTTCTCATTTTTGGTTTTGGATATCAGCTGTTCATTATTCTGCTGTTCACACCTCCGCTGGACCCGTCCTTTATTAGTTTACTTTGCTCAGAGTTACTACACCAACTCTTTGATCATTTAATGTCTCCCATTCTCCACCCTATCACAGACCTTCCCTTTCATTCTTCTATCCACCCTCCATTCGTTTAATCTATTTCAAACAATTACCTCTCTAACTTTTCCCGTGCTGGTGAAAGGACATGACCTGAAACATGGGCCGGAATTTTACCACCCCACCCACCACGGGAATCAGAGCGGGCGAGGGCCGGAGCACGGGAAGGTCCGTTGACCTTGGCAGGATTTTATGGTTCCGGGTAGAGCAAGGCCGTAAAATCCCCCCCATGAACTTTGTTTCTCTCCAAAGATGCTACCAGACCTGATGAGTTTTTGCAGCATTTTCTCTTTTTACTTCAGATTGCTATCATCCGCAGTATTTGCTTTTGCAATTTTTTAAAGTAAGGTTTTGATATCTTTTGCAATTTTCTTTTCATATTCCCTTTTTGTCACTCTTTCTATCTGCTTTACAAATTTCTGCTACTCTGTGTATCTCCTCTGTTCACCAGCATGTTTACATTTTTGTACATTTTCTCTTTTGTTTAATATGGTCTCACTTTTTTAGTTATCCAGGGCTGTCTTTTTAATGTCCTTTTGTCCTGATGGGGTACAAACTGATTCTGAATCACATTAAATTAATTTTTGAATACTCTTACTGATCATTTGTTGTTTTACCCAATAACAGATTTGCTCACTTTAGTATAGACATTCTCTGTCTCTTCCCATTAAAGTCAACCTTACCTAATCTAGAATCTTGAGTACTTGTTTCATGTCTCTCCCTTTCAAATACTGCATTGAACTCAATTATATTGTTAACAGATGAATGTTCACGCACAATTAGGTGGTTAACTAAATCTCATTGCTAAATCTAACATGGCTTGCTCCCTTATTGGTTCTATGCCATATTGTTTCAAAATACTACCTCAGACACACTAAAGAAATTTGCTATCTTACTGACATGTGCAAGGCCGGCTTATAGCAATCTATATTAAAGTTAAAATCCCCGATTTAAATCTCTGTCTTTGCTACATTATTGTCTAGTCTCAGCAGTTTTACGAGTCACTACATTGCAGCTGCTTTTGGGGACCGATGCCAACTCCCGCTACAGTCTTAAATCCCTTTCTATTACTTAATCTTACCTATAAACTCTCCACTGCCTGCTTGCGTCTCATTATAATCTCTCTGAAGTGATTTCATTCTTAATTACTCAGGCTATTCATCCCTCTGTACAATTTTCCCTCTCTTTCCTCTGGACATGATAACCTGGTATATTTAGCTCCCAGTCCTAACTGTCAAGCAACAATGTTTTCTTAAGGATTGCCATATCATACCCTCCATATTGAATTTTGTGCCTGCTATTCAGTCAGTTTGCTCCTATGCTCTGTGTATTTGTATAAAGAAGGCTCATTTGGGCCACATGCTCTTGCCTGTTCTAATTTAATTCTTTACTCACACTTTTTCTGCTCTCTCCTCCGATTTAAATACTTTACATCTTTTAGTTTTCACTTTGAATTTTTCTTCCCTTGCAGTGCCTAAAACAGAATTTCTGAATGTTGCTCTACTCTCTTCCCTGAGAATCCCTTTTGACACAATTTCCCTGTAAATCCAACTGTTGTGCTGCTAAAATATTAAACTTAACAAAACAATGCAGAGTGATTTAAAATTTACAACTACCCAGCTGGTTAATTAGATGAGGTGGACTGCAGATCAATTGCATCAATTGACCCTGATTGATTCTGCTTTCAGTCTTCTGTTGATGGTTTCACTCAGATGATGCCATATGGATGATGGTCTTTGACCAAACTTGATACTTAGGCTGCATAGCAACTTCACTTGTGCCTGATCCTACTGAGCTACCTTTTGGTTTCTGGGGTGTGTGATCAACCTTCGATTGATCCATGTTGGCTCTGGGGTGCATTGTCAATCTTTGACTGGTCCATGTTCCATTGGACTTGGTCCGTTTCCAATTGGACTTGGTCCATGTAGCTTGTTTTCTCATGTAACAATACATGCGGTTGTTTAGCAACAGGATATTTGGCCTTCCATATGTTGTTGCTTCAACATCTTATTTGTTTTCAGCAGTGGTTGTGTGACCGCTCATGAATCATGAGGCTTCTGTATGTACCAAAGGTAAACACAATCACAGCAAGCTCCATCATCAGCAACATTTTCAACAGTGAATCGCAGGCATTCTTACGGTAAACGTATATAGAGATTCTTAAGCATATTTGTACAGAATTGTTATCTACCCTCCCTGTTCTACCTGAGCCTTCTCACATCAGTGACAAGTTGAAAATCCTTGTGAGTTCCCTAGTTATACTTCCTGCGAGAACCCTAGTTGTCGATTCTCCCATCGCGACCTGCAAATTTTCTGGTGGGTCGGATCGGGAGATGCCCGTGTCAGCCATGTCGCAGGTTCCCAACGAGCGTTTACGACCAGCACGGATCCCCCAACTGGAATAAAATGGCGCTGCCGGGACCGCGCTGAAAACCGGTGGGACGCTGATTTGCATTACTTTCCATACCTTAGCGTGCCATTATCAGGATCGACACAGCAAGCTCCGCCCACGTTTACGTCACCCACCTCTTTGGTGTGATGTCACTTTGGTGCGAATCAGAGTAGGTTTATAAAAGTCTCAACCTGGCGTGACAGCTTGAACTGGTGTGAGGAGGTGAGTGCTGCTAGCGGAGCATGGGGGATGTTGCAGGCAGGCCCTGGAGATGCCTTGTGGGATTCTTCCTGCTGTCTTCCTGCTGGCCCGTGGACCAGTGTTATCAGGGGTGGGAGGCTGGGGGTTGTTTCTATTTTCTCAGAGTTCTCTGCGTGAGTCCTGCTCACCCTTCCCCTCCAGGGCACTTTGCAGTGGCATTGTCGTGCCACGGGGTGTGATCAGGGACTTGACTGAGTGCTGGTGTTCCGGGGTGGGGGAGGAGTGCACCATGTGCTGACTGAGGCCTAACCAGATGAAGCAGCTGCTGCTCCAGGCCGGGGTGCAGAGGTTCAGACATGGACTGCATGGAATCTGCTGTCACTGGGCACCCATCTGGTGCTGACTTGCAGTCTGTCCCTGCCCTGTGACACGGACCAGCAACACATGCCTGTAACGGATGCTGCAGTTGTATTCATAGCAATGGCTCAAGGGTGCACATTGCCCATGGCTGCAACCAACCTGAGAAGATGCACAGAAGGCAGAGGGTGCTGAGGCCAAGGAGGTACAGGCCCTGCAATTCATTCGAGGCCCTCTTGGAAGAGATGTGCCGTCGCCGGCTGCGGCTCTCCAAGACTATGGTGCGGCACCTTTGTGAGATGCTCACACCTGGCACCTCAGGGGAGGGGCAGCCACCCACTCCCTGTTGATGTGAAGATTACGGCTGCCCTGAATTTCTATGCCTCCGGTTCATTCCAGGTTCCCAGTGGCGACCTAGTTGGGATCTCCCAGGCCTCCGTGCACAGAAGTGTGTGGCAGGTCACAGATGTCCTGTGTGCCCGGGCAGGGCAGTACATAAATTTTGATGTGGGCCGTGCACAGCAGGAGGCCCAGACTCTCGGCTTCACTTCCATTGCTGGGATTCCCAGTGTCCAGGGAGCAGTGTATGGGACACACATCGCCTAGCAGGCCCCACATGCAGACCACAGCAATTTGTGAACAGGAAGAGGTTCCACTCTCTGAACATCCAAATTGTCTGCGACCATCAAATGAGGATCGTGCAGGTTGATGCACACCATCCAGGGAGTGTCCATGACAGCTTTGTGCTCAGGCAGTCGGACATCCCTGGGGTCTTTGAAGACCAGCCCATGCTCCCGGGATGGCTACTGGATGACAAGGATTACCCGCTAAAGTCATGGCTGATGACGCCTGTGTGGAGGCCCAAGACCGAGGCGAAGACCCGCTACAACAAGGCCCATGCAGCCATCGGTCCATCGTAGAACAGTGCATCTACCTGCTGAAGATGCAGTTCCGCTGCTTAGACCACTCTGGGGGGGCTCTCCAGTATGACCTTGTGCGTGCTTCATGCATCATCATCGTTTGCTGTGCTCTGCACAGCGGGGAGACCAGCTGGAGCAGGAGGAGGAGGAGCGGCGAGGGGGCGAGGTGAACGTCTCGCCATATGAAGAGCTGGAGGAAAGAGGGCGGGTGGCGATGGCAGGGTCCAGCAGGGAAGGGCAGCGAGGGACGCCTTGATTGCAGCCCGCTTCACCTAGCTGGTGCTGTGCAATGAGTGGGCTGCAACCACCACACATCCACCACACCCCAGGAGCAAGTGCAGCCGCTATCCCTCCAAACCGACCTGGGCCCTCAAACCACCACATCACCCTTCCTCTGCTTCTGTCATCCCACCACCCTATCCCCCAGAAACATCCGAACCTGTTAATGTGCCTGGGCTGGCAATGGTTGCGAGTCTTGGTTGAAGTCTGGAGGATGATGACAACTCGCTGTTGTGCACACTGAGATCTTGCCCCTGGTGCCACTCAAGTCTGACTCCTACCTGTACTCTGAATGCACACTGCCATCCTGGTCCACGTACCTGTAAGGCTTGGGATACATGTTTTTTGGCCAATTGGGGGGGGGGGGGGGGCACTTGCACCAAGGGTCTGGTAGATATTGGGGAAGGTAGGCCAGGCATTCTGTAGCATGTGGCTGAGTCTGCAAGGCACAACAGACAGCACCTCTATGCATGGGAATGCGGACCACTCAGCTCTGTGGGGAGGGGGTCAGAGAATCAGAGACACATTAGTCACAGCTGTGAGGTGCAATTAGCAGTTTGTTATGTTCTTAACATTATTGATTACTGGTGATCGTCACCCATGCCCTCTTAGTGAACTACAGCTTTCTTACTTTGTGCGGTCTACTGCTTCTTCAAGGTGCTACCCCAGGATGCACATCGGAGGTTGAGGTGTCCAGCTGTGATGCACGCTCCATTGCTTGTGATGCCTTTGGCGGATGTCCCCTGGGTGGCCGAGACCTGGAGGGCCCCGGCTGACTTGCAGATGGCACTGTTTTAGTGCCACCCTGTTCATCTCGCTGGCCCTGAGATGCCCCAGTGTGAGGAAGGAGGGAATCGGAAAGTCTCGGGATGTCCGGGATCTCCTGGGTGGAAGGCCCCAGCATGGGCTCAAGCCCTTCCTCCTCTCTTGGGGTGCACTCGGGCCCCAGGGGCACTTCATGGGACACCAGGGTAGCTGGACTGAGCTCCAGAAGCTCCAGCATCACCTGGCTCTGCCAGTCCTGGAGGCCTAGACGCGTCTGCCCCTTGATCTGTGATCTATGATTCCTCAGCCCTGGCTCTTTGAGACTGGGCTGAGCTCCAGAGTCCCTCTGCTACAGCATTCTGTGAGCCAGCCAGGCTCTGGAGCCCCTCAACAGTAGCCCTCTGAGCCTGAGCTAAGTTGTTGAGGTTCACAGCCATGGCCAGCAGTGTCTCCCACATGCCCCCGACACCCATGGCCATGGAACGATGTGCCTCCTGGATGCCGGCAATGCACTCGCCCGTGGCCCGTTGTGTCTCCATGATGCCTGGACCCTGTCACCCATGAGGGCAGACCCCTGAGCCAGACTTTCCTCTGTGGTCGCCACCCTTGCAGTGATGGCCTGGATCTCACGCTGTGTCGACACCACCTCCTGCAACAGCACTCTATTTGACTCCCCTAAACAGCCTTGCAGTCGCAGCCTGGTTGCTGACAACCCTTTCACAACTCCCCGGGTTTCCTGATGCATCTCCACCAGCCTTGGGAGGAACAAACCCAGAGCCCAGCAGCTGGCTTGGGGACAGCTGAATCCTGGCCCTCCGTCAGACCTCCGTGTGCCCGAGCCCTCGGATATGCCCGCCTCCATCCGATGTGCATCAGTGTCTGTGATGTGCTCACCAGTTCGTGACCCAGAAGCCTCAACACTAAAGGTACCCACCGTGGTGGTTGTCTCTGTGTTGGTGGGTTGTGTGGTACATGCTGGGGCCGCTTCTGTGGTGCTGCCCTCGGAGAATTCCTCGTGCTTTCCTCTGAGGTGTCATCCAGAGGGTCGTGGGCAGTTTGCTCCAGAGCAGCGGGGGTGGCAGCAACACCCAAAGGGCCGGGTTCCTCTGGGTCCAGAACTGCAATAAAGAACACACATTAGGAGAAGGGAGGCAAAACATTCTATGCAGCATCGCACTTACTTCGAGGAGGACCTATGTTGAGGGTGCACTTCTGCTCACTTGCATGCTATACGCCAACCTGGCTGTCGGCGACCAATCGGGAAGGCCCATCACCCCCTGCCCACTCCATGGCACGCTCCTCAATGCTGATCAGCTGCCGCAGGTCAGGCAGACCAACACCAGTCTGTGTCATCTCACGTACATTGTGAATGTTCTTTTCCTATGGGAACGTAAGGTGGATAGCAAGCATTAATATATTGCAGTGCATGGTGCGCTATGCGTGCCTGTGCCTTGGGCATTGTGTTGGCAGTTTCAGGATAAGCGGTCACCACTGAAGGGTGCTCGTTGAGGGGTGAGGGGAAGGGGTTAGATTTTGTTCCTGGGGGAAGGGTAACTTGTTGCATGCCCTTCAGGTGTCTAAGCAGGGTTTGAGATTAGTGCCAGGCATGTGCAGGGTTCCAAATGAGATGCTCACTCACCCTTGCTACTCGAAGAAGATCATACATTTTTTTCCTACACTGCCAGCCAGAGCGCAGTGTCAGGCTCTTGGCATTCACCGCTTCTGCCACCTCCTCCCATAATGCCGTGGCAGATGCACCCCTTGGGTGAGGACCTTGGCCGGGGAAGATCCACTCACGCCTCCCGTCCACGGCATCTAGCAGGTGCCGTGGAGGGGAGGTCCAGTTCAGCCTCTATGAATCTGGGTGCTAGTTTCCGTGCAGACCTCTTTGTGGTGTGACTGGCTGTGTGTCCATTCCTGCAGCTTGTATACAGCTCTGGCTTATTAGGGGAGTCCGGGTGCAGTGAGTGCGGCCAGTCAAGGACCCGCTGGCAACAAATACTTATGAGAGATTTTGAAGGCTGCTTTCAGTTGCGTGTCATACATCTCTCGGGATGCTGATTGGCTGCCATTCAATAGGCTGCTGTGTCCAGGGGGGTGCAATACTCAGGGCTCCCATTCAAGAGAGGGAATGATCACAAGCTGGGGTTGTGCATGTCAGCAAAATGCAAGTTCTCTGCAGGGCAGCAGTGAGGACAGTATGTTCAAGGGATTGGGTACCCACATTATCTAGATCCATGGGGGCATGGGGTGAGTGGGCAGCCATGTCTGAGTGTGGGGGGAGACAGTGATGTCTGTATGGGGGAGGGGGGCCAGCGATATCTGTATGGGGGAGGGGGCCAGCGGTGTCTGTGGGGGGGTTGTGCGGGCCAGCGATGAGGCCAGCAATGTCTGTGGGGGGTTGTGGGGGTTAGCAATGTCTGTGGGGGGTTGTGGGGGTTAGCAATGTCTGTGGGGGGGGGGGGGGGTTAGCAATGTTTGTGGGGGTGTTGTGGAGGCCAGCGATGTCTGTGGGGGAGTTGTGAGGGCCAGTGATGAGGTCAGCGATGTCTGTGGGGGGGTTGTGGAGACCAGCGATGTCTATGGGGGGATTGTGGGGGCCAGCGGTGAGGCCAGCAATGTCTGTGCAGGGGTTGTGAGGGTCACCAATGAGGCCAGCGATGTGTGTGGGCATTTGAGGGCAGTGATCTGGATGCCGGGAGGTCTTTTCAGTGATCTCTCAGCGATGTGCGCATGCGCAGGTTCCTGCTCATCCTGCCGATTTCTGGCTCTTTGGTGCAGATAAGCCCCGCCCCCTGAGCTTTTAATAATATTCACGATTGTGACCTCTGCATTGCACAGAGTGAGGAGATTCAGGTGTGAAGTTGCACTGAAAAAATATGAAATCTGTCCTTTGTTCTCTCCTTCCAGATGTTGTCTGTCCTTGTGAGCTTGTTCCCCAGGGTTCCTCACACTGCCTTTCTCAACAAGCTCATTGTGTTAGCAGAGTTAAAACTCCAAAAGCTTCTTGGTAACCAGCCAATGAATTGATCAGAAACCCCAATTGCATTGTTCGATTAGGCCAATCAAATAGAGCCAGATTAGCGGCATTGATCACTCCAGATCCCATAATATCAGCCCTGAAGTGCATGTTGTTTACATTCCAATGTCCAGATAAGGAACACTAGCTCCAAAAGTATGTAAAGAACTCCTCCCTGCCTGCCAAGGATTAGCTCTTACATCTGACACCTTGGACCCGATTTTACCATCGCCCAACTTTATTGGCACTTCCCCCTTTACCACTGCTTTTGCCCATCTGGAATTGGCACGAAACAGACATGCTCCATATAAGTCCGATTCGGGTGCTCCATCAGTGAGAGTTAGTGAGGAGGTAAGTGCCTAACTTCTGACGGCTCTCTGCTTGAGATCGGTTGGGGGGGACGGTGGCGGGCCGGGGTTGAAGGTAGGTCCGCTGTCACTCTGCTTGAGATCAGTGAGGGGGAAGGAGAATCCGCTGCCACTCTGCTTGAGATCGGTGGAGGGGGATAGGTGGGTCCGCTGCCACTCTGCCTGAGATCAATGGGGGGGGAAAGGGGGGTCTGCTGCCACTATTCCTGAGATCAGTGTAGGGGAAAGGGGGTCCGCCGCCACTCTGTTTGTGATCAGTGGGGGGGAAGGGGGGTCCTCTGCCACTCTGCCTGAGATCAGTGGGGAGGGCAGGGGAGGAGGGGGCCCGTGATGGATCTGGGTGGCGGAGGGGGTGGGGGAATAAGAGGGTCAGTAATGTTGAGGAGGTGTGGCAATGTCTGTGGGGGCCAGGGGAAGGCATTATTTGGCCCGGGAGGGATGTGGCAGGAGAGTGGCATTCTATCATTTTTTTCTGCACGTGCGAAGTTGGAGGCGCCGATCAGAGCTGCAGGGTTTTGGGCACATTAAGCCCCGCCCAGAGGCTTGTGCAGCGTGAATTGCTGATATTTTTCAGGTAGAATGCATATGGGGGTGCCTGAGAATGGGTCTAAAAGTCGGATCTGAAAAACTCACAGTTTCAAGTCTGCCCAGCACTTAGAATCAAAATGGTAAAAATAGGGCCCATAGTCTCCTTTGACAAGTTTCAGATTCACTTGGCCACAAGAAATCCCAGCATAGTGAAAAAACAACTTTAACCAAAAATCAGGTTTGCTTGATCGAAGATCTTTCAGCATATTAAAAGTTAAAACTCTGCAGACCATTCAGCCACAACACGCATTCACTGCTACTTATAAAGTATTTCTGGTGATACCAGGCATACCTACGCCATCCATAAGCCATACCCCAAATGAGAACTGGGACATGGTAATTCCCAATTTAAATTTCTGTCCACAATCCTATTCCCTTTGCATCAATGCCTTTGGAGTGTTGGTGGAGGTTCTTCCCCTCAAGGTCATACAGGAAACATCTGTTCAAGTTTGAAACCTGATAAATCCAAATTCGGGGCTATCTCATTTAATTTCACCAAAGTTCCGGTTGCATTTTCAGCCCAGAGTAATTTACCAATGACTGAATTAAGTTACTTTGCCTATAATTTACTAGTCAGTATCTAATTCCTATTTTGAAAATAGGTGTTAAATTTGCCTCCTCCTGTCCTCTGGTACAAAGAATTGTCAGCAACAGAATGGGGAGAGAGGTTTGGAGAAACCTCTTTTGATAGAAAAGTTCTATAGAATGGAATGTTTTTTTGCCATCTAGAGTGGCCAAGCCAGATCCAATCTCACCTTTTTAGAGAATAGCAAAAAATATTTGAAAGATTATAGCCAGAGCGTCTGTTACATCTTCCCTCCCTTCCCTGAGAATTTTTTTTATTCAATTGTGGGACATGGGCATCGCTGGCTGGGCTAGCATTTATTACCCATCCCTAGTTGTTCTTGAAAAGGTGGTGGTGAGCTGCCTTCTTGAAATGCTGCAGTCCACGTATCCTCAGATATGAATTAACCAGTTCCATTGGGCTGTTTATCTTAAGTTTGATGAACTTCTTAACCACCTCCACTAACAGTGCCCTACCAAACCTGGTGATTCTACAATCTTAACACGTCACTCTGGAAGTAAAGACCAGGTAGTCCGTGGGTGGGGTTTTCCGGCCGCACTCGCCCCAAGACTGGAAAATCCTACCCGATGTCCAAGGACCTTTGCATGGTCTGTGTCCTGCCCACTACGATTCCCGTGGTGGATGGGACAGGAAAATTCGACGCAGTATTTCTGCTGTTCTCTTGGTTCTGAAATGAGATGTTAAAGGGAGGCTCTCCCTGGTCACTCTGGTGAATGTAAAAGATCCCAAGGTACTATTTTGAAGAAGACAGGGGAGATGTCTCTGATTTTGGCCAATATTTATCACTGAAACAACATCACTAAAACAAATGGTCTGATCATTATAACATTGCTGTTTGCAGGAAATTCCTGTACACAAATGGCAGCGCTTCAAATATAATTCATTGGCTGTAAAGAACTTTAACAACACCAGGTTAAAGTCCAACAGGTTTATTTGGTAGCAAAAGCCACATAAGCTTTCGGAGCTCCAAGCCCCTTCTTCAGGTGAATGGGAATTCTGTTCACAAACAGGGCATATAAAGACACAGACTGTGTCTTTATATGCCCTGTTTGTGAACAGAATTCCCACTCACCTGAAGAAGGGGCTTGGAGCTCCGAAAGCTTGTGTGGCTTTTGCTACCAAATAAACCTGTGGACTTTAACCTGGTGTTGTTAAACTTCTTACTGTGTTTACCCCAGTCCAACGCCGGCATCTCCACATCATGTAAAGAACTTAACATGGGAGGCTGGTTTGCGTGATGGATTGGGCTACATTCACGACCTTTTGTAGTTCCTTGCGGTCTTGGGCAGAGCAGGAGCCATACCAAGCTGTGATACAACGAGAAAGAATGCTTTCGATGGTGCATCTGTAAAAGTTGGTGAGAGTCGTAGCTGACATGCCAAATTTCCTTAATCTTCTGAGACTGTAGAGGCATTGGTGGGTTTTCTTAACTATAGTGTTGGCATGGGAGGACCAGGACAGGTTGTTGGTGATCTGGACACCTAAAAACTTGAAGCTTTCGATCCTTTCTATTTCGTCCCCAGGGGCATGTTCTCCTTTACGCTTCCTGAAGTCGATGACAATCTCCTTCGTTTTGTTGACATTGAGGGAGAGATTATTGTTGCTGCACCAGTTCACCAGATTCTCTATCTCATTCCTGTACTCTGTCTCGTCATTGTTTGAGATCCGACCCACTACAGTGGTGTCGTCAGCAAACTTGAAAATTGAATTGGAGGGGAATTTGGCCACATAGTCATAGGTGTATAAGGAGTATAGTAGGGGGCTTATACACCTTATAGGTGTATAAGGAGTATAGTGTGGCGCACAGGTGTTGAGGATGATTGTGGATTAATGGCCCCTCATTCCTGACTTCCAAACATAAGAAACAGTCCTCTGCTGTTTACATTAGTCAAACCCCTCATAATTCTTAAAACCTCAATTAAGTCTGTTTCTCTGTTCAAATAGAAATAGTTCTAGTATCTCAAAGCCTTTCATCATAATTGTAGTTTCACATCCTTTCTTGTTGGAGCAACCACTTCCTAGTGGCGGGGCGGCACGGTGGCACAGTGGTTAGCATTGCTGCCTCACAGCACCAGGGACCCAGGTTCAATTCCTGGCTTGGATGACTGTGTGGAGTCTGCACATTCTCCCTGTGTCTGTGTGGGTTTCCTCCGGGTGCTCCCGTTTCCTCCCACAGTCCAAAGATGTGCAGGTTAGGTGAATTGGTCATGCTAAATTCTCCCTCAGTGTACCCAAACAGGCGCCGGAGTGTGGCGACTAGGGGATTTTCACAGTAACTTCATTGCAGTGTGAATGTAAGCCTACTTGTGACTAATAAATAAACTTTTAGTTTACTTTTAGTGGAATTAAAGTCCAAAACACACTTCAAAAAACTTCTCTTTCCTCACCACAGATATTTTCCCAGGCACAGCCTATTTTGGGATGATAGAAATCATCCACATTTCTATGAGAATTTGTTTGGAAATATGATGTGCACTGTGTCTGTTTGTATTGAAGGGAGAAAGATTCAGTTAGGTCCCACTGAGGCAGGCAGCAGGCAAACATTGTGCTGCCTATTCATCAAACTGAATGTAATGTTCAGTCCAATGTGGAACATGCTGTTAACTGGCTGCACACTCAGCAGGTGACCCAGTTGCATATGTGGCAGGAATATCATAGAGTTTGTCTGCATTGCTTAAAGGCTCTCTTAAAGGGGAGGTGCATTCAGGCTACAGCAACTACTGGAACAGTCCAGGAAGACTCTTATTGAAGAAGAAGATTGGTAATGGAGCACGAGATCAAAGGAAGGGCTCCCAGATCCTTGGATGCTGCACTGAAAGCCTTTGTCCAAGAGGTTAAAAGAACAAAAGAGGCAAGTTTCTACAAGGGGCCTGAAGGCCCTCAACGCACACCCTGCACATGGATTGGGAGCAGGTGGTAAGAGTGGTGGATTCACAGAATCTGGCCCTGAAGACCTGGCTGCAGTGCTGAAAAAGGTGCAATGACCTTACATGAATGGTCATTTGAAAATGTATCTTCAAATGATATCTTCTATCCATGACATCGCCAACCTCTCACACTGTTCAATGCACCACTCTCCAATTATTCACCCATCAGCAACCAGGGCTCATGTCAACCATGCTGATGCTGCATATCACTATTTTCCACTTACCAATGCTATCAGCTACACAGTCACCTCTTGCAGCTTCCACATTGTCACAAAAGTTGAACTTTAAAAGATGATTATGAATGGAATTCTCCCATCCTGGTACTTCTGTGATGGGGTGGGAACATGGAGTGTTCCCCCCTGCGGAGGCCAGCAGGAAAACACACCAAATCTTCCAGCCCCAACATCATTAATTTTGTAACTGGGAATTTTGCGCTGTATTCTGTGGTGGGACGGACCTGATGGCACATAATCTACTATTGAAAAGCCCCCTGGAATCCCCACTGTCAACACCGTTTGCCAATTTGTCAGGAAGGGGAAGTCAGGTCAAGACCCTATGGTGCAACGGCATGTTCTGCCTCACAGCCTGACTTCAGTGGATCCACACTGCAGTGGAGTGTCCACTTTGCCCCCTTCACCTTTCGGCAGGCATGGGACACTGCATGGAACAGGGCTGGGAGGAGGTCAGGGGAAAGAGGGGGCTTGGTGTTGGTGCTGAGTATAAAGCTGTCTCCACATCACATCCATGTGTGAAACTTTCCATTGCATGTGGATGTGTTGAGTGCTCTGGAGAGAGCTGGTCCACAACCTCCACTCAATTGACACCAGTAATAACGTGCCATAGAGAAGTGGGCTATCTTACAAAGGGAGGAGTGAGGAATGATCTGAAATACAATGATCTGATATATGTAACATACAACCCCTTTCAAGTATTCTCTTTGACCACGAGATGTCAGTGCACAGATGCCATTAGCATGACATTGCTCAACTTCACAGCATCTTTTCCATTTTCTTCCTAATTTTCTGGAAAAATCTTCTTGTATAGTCTGAGCAGAGCGATGTTACTCTGTGCTGTAATATCAACTTCAGCTTCAGATTTATGCCTGTGGGTTTATTTCTTATCTTCTTCCTAATCGGAATGCTAGTTGAATATTTTTCCCTGGGAACTGTTCCATACTGAAATTTCATGTCAGAGAATGATTCCTATATCTATTGTATCATCAAATTCAGTGTTGTTTTCAGGGTATGGATGCTTTGGTTTCTTTTCTTCTTAATTCGCCCTGTGCAGGTCTCTGAAAACTCCCCTTTACCACTTTCTTTCTTTGTTCTGCAGATCTTTTCTTAGTGATTGTGCTTTCCCCAAAGTCTGCAATTTGATCCATATGTGATGCACTTAGTCACCTAACTTTGCAATTGACTGTTGCACATCCCCCAGTACCACAGGAAATTGTAATGGTATTGAATTTCTTAGACATGTTGCCAAACTTGAAGAAACAGATCAAGTGCTGGACCAGTCAAGATCCACTGCTGTCCAAAGTGAACCTAATGGGTTATCTAACGGTGTATCTAAGATAAAGATGCTCACCAGGAATTATGCTTGGTAACCTGGCATTGATGCTGACAGTGAGACCCCAGTCAAGCACTGTGAACAGTTCCAATTGCAACAAAGAATTCCTGCTGCAGTCCCACTGCATCTTTGGAAGTGGCTTGGTTGCCATGGATACAAGTCCATATTGATTATGCGGCTACATTCACGGGCACAATGTTTTCTGCTCTTGTCGATACACATTCAAAGTCTACAACACCGCACGCTACAGTTGAGAAATTATGCTAATGTTTTTCCACTCACAGAACACCTGATGTCATCGTGTCTGATGATGGAACAACCCTCACGAGTGCTGAGTTTCAGAACTGTACCCCCCCTCAATGGTTTCAAGCACATTAGGACTGTGCCTTACAACTCAGCATCCAATGGACTAGCTGAACGAGCCAATCAAACCTTTAAGTCTGGCCTAAATAGCAGTCCAGAGGAACCCTGGAGACCAGAATCTCATGACTCCTTCTGGGCTATAGGACCACACCACAGGCAACAACAGGTGTCCCACCAGCAGATTTGTTAATGAACCGTCGTACCAGAATGAGACTGAGCCTTGCGTTTCCAAAGTTGTCAGGGACAGTAGTGGTCAGCCAAAGCAGTCAGAAGACCAAATATGAATCATGTAAGTCAGCATGGTCATTTTCAGTGGATGAAGCTGTGTATGTGAGGAATTTTAGAAGCGGGTAGAGTTGGGTCCCTGGAGTTTTTGTATCCAAAACTGGACTCCTGTCTTATCAAGTGAACATAGAAGGAAGGGTCATCCGGAAACATGAAGACCATTTGAGAGAGAGGAGTTGCCCCAGCAGCCAATACTGCCATCAGGAGTTATATTGCCACCTGAGAATGTTGTTCACTCTCCAAGCACTGAAGTACCTGGTTGTTCTGTGGCAGATAAATAGACATTTCCATGGAAACTAATAGAATTGAACTGCCTGTGCCTGAACAGGCATCTGTCATTGTGGTTTCAGCTGACAGAAATTCAGTGGAAGTGGCCCAGACAGAAGAGTTAAGCCAGTCACAAGGATTTCGAAACCCTCTGAAAGACTTAATTTATAAATGATTAAATTCAGGTACGAGATTATAATTATCTGGGACTGTCAAAATTGAATAATGACATTTGTATAAAAGAATTTAGAAGGGGAGGGATGTGGTGATTGCCCCTTTAAGGATCCATCTGTAGAGTAAAGGACACATGACCCAGGGAAACAATTGAGATGGGGTGGAGGGGTGGGAGAAATCACACTGATCAGCTCAGGTTTCTGTTCCAGAACCTTCCCAGGAGCTGACTACAGTCATGTGACTACAAGCCTCTGTATAGCCTTTACCTGTAAGGAAACATGTTGGTCAGAATTTTACCACCCCGGCCGCCACAGGAATCGGAGCAGGCAAGGGGCGGAACATGGAAAGGTCCGATGACCTGGGACGGGATTTTGCAGTTTCAGGATGAGTTTTCCCCTTAACACCTGCTGAGTGTGTGTGGAAGTAAAATGTGGAACTTTATCTAAAACCTAACTGCCACCATTGGTGGAGTGCAGAATAAAGGGACATAACCTTTAAATCATAGATAGGCCATTCATGGGTAATATCAGAAAGCAGTAAACATCGAGAACAATTCTGAAAAAAATGTGTCGAGGCTAAATCAACTGACTGTTTTAAACTGAGATTGATAGATTTTTATTAGTTAAATATATTAAATAGTTGAATGGCTTTGTCTTGTTCCTATATTCTTATGTAATGCTTTCATTCAGACATGTCATACAGTGAAAAAATAGGGATGATACTTTGAGTTTAAGTGCATTATCACAGTCACTGGTGCAGAAGCAGATCTGAATTGCATCTGCTTATGCTGTGCTCAGTTACATATGGCTTGTACCAATTCCTTCCAGGGTGTGTGCCTGCTCAGCTGAAGAAGTTAGGTAGTTAGCCAGCTCCCTGCCATTGCTAATCACACTCTTTGCCACTTTCCAAGATCAGACTAATAAAACTTTCCATCCAATCTTCCCTAGAGCTGCCCTGTGGTTGCTGTGTAATTTCTGACAGAGCATTGATAAACCTAATTGTTATTGTGACCTATTTTCCTCCCTCCTGGCTCCAATTAAGTCCACATAAGAGTTTATGTTAAATTGCACTCTCAGCCATGGACCAAAAGCATACAAATTATTAAGCAGTCACCAACATATTTAGTGCTGCAAAGACTTGGTCATTCAAACAGTCATGTATTTTGGCTGGTTTGACATATTGGGAGCATGTACTCCATTTCAGTTGTGTAGGTTTTACATACAACCCATGTAAAAACATTGAAAGATCATCCTGTATTAATAAGTGTCTTAGTTAAATGAATTTCCAAGTCTTAGGAATAATAAAATCGAGGCAAAATGTAAAAGGGAATGTCATGAATGTAATGCTTTCATTGAGATGTGCCATACAGTGAAGAAATAGGAATGCTATTTGAATCCAAGTGCATCATCATGGCTGCTGATGCAGAAGCCAATCTGGATTATATCTGCTTGTGTTGTACCCAGTTATAAATGGTTACTGACAAATGGAAAATCTTCAGTTCTATGTTATTGTTGTTATTGATTCTGATAATAAACTCAAAGGAAATTCAGCACTCGAAGAGCTTTGAATATATCTCACCAGGATTTAATTTCATTGCATTCTGAGATACCAGCACTGTAAAGTAGAATTGAAGGATTGAACTGAAAACTCTTTCACCAAAATGTATAAATCAGTGATAACCTACAATTATCTTTTGTAAATTTTATTTTCTTAGAAATCTTGCATTAAAAGCATATAAGTTGGACTTACTTGATTTATTTGTTTGAACTTAGATTTATGGGTTCATTTGTTTTCAATAAACCCCCAAATGTAAATCGCATCAAATTGTAGAGACTTTACCGCATGGCAAGAAAGAACAATTTGAATGATAAATTCAGAAAATTATTAACCATTAAAAAGGTAACAAGTCAGAAAGATAAAAAGCAAAGTGTCAATTGACAGCAATTATCAGTAATTAACAGTAAGAGGGGAAAGTTTAACTTTAACAACTGAACACATTTCTGGCCACCCTTCTCAGACTAAGTCATGAAGTGACAACTCCAAAAACATCGAAGACAGCTCTCAACACTTCTCCGTAAGCATCACTCTCTTCCCACATCTCTCCGTAAGCATCACTCTCTTCCCACATCTCTCTCCCCCTCGCTACCAACATCTTTCTGCTTACATCTCTCTGTTCGCATCTCCCTTTATCCTTCTCTGTTTCTCTGCCTTTGCCCATCCTTACCCAAAATGGCTTTTCGAGATCCCTTTTTTATACCTTAACAATTGAAAGCCCACCTTAGCTAATGGTTGGAAAATAGCTAATTGGTCTTTAACTTGTCAATAATGAAATAAGAATTAGCCCATTGATTTTTAGTTAATAACTCACATCGTCGCAGCTTTAAGACAATGGTTCTTCTCAAAGTATGGGCCGTATTCTCTGACCTCACCCACAGCTGGGATTCTCTGGTTCTGCTGAGCGCTACATTCTCCATTCTCACTGGCTGCGGCGGTGGGGCATGAAGAGCGGGAGTTAATTAATGTTATCTCTTTGTTCTGTCACGTGAGAAGCATACAATAATCTTACCCACAATACTTTAAGAATCTGTATTAATAAGCAAATGGCATGCTAGTACAGTGGTTAGCACAGCCGCCTCAGAGCCACAGGGACCCGGGTTCAATTCCAGCCTCGGGTGACTGTGTGGAGTTTCCATGTTCTCCTCGTATCTGCATGGGTTTCCTCCAGGTGCTCCGGTTTCCTCCCACACTCCAAAAATGTGCGAGTTTTGCTAAATTGCCCCTTAGTGTCGGGGGACTACCAGGGTAAATACGTGGGGTTATGGGGATAGCACCTGGGTGGGATTGGTGTCGATGCAGACTTGATGGGCTAAATGGCCTCCTTCTGTAGGGATTCTATGATTCTATATTTAGAAAAATTAAACATTTGTGTTGCAAATTATGGCCGCGATTCTCCCAAAAGCGCTGAATTGGCAGCAAAACTGTTTTAGACCCCACCTGTTTTGTCAGTTCAGCTTCTCACCTGAATCTCCGCACTCTGTGCACTGCAGAGGTCCCAGTCGTGAATCTCATTAAAAACCCGGGGGAGGCGGGGCCTATTCACGCCGGAGTCTGACAGTTCTGAAACTCTGCGCATGCGCAGTGGCCCCAATCTGAGAGACTCCCCATTTGCTGGCCACTGCAGTGCTGCCCCTCCAGCCAAACCCCTCCCCCCCACAGCCCGATCACGGCCCCAACTGCAATTCCCAGGCCAACCCTGACCTCCCCCCCATCCCGGAGTGTCCCGATGTACAGCCCACCACCCCCCCCCCACCCCTAGCGATCCCCCCATCCCCCTCACCCCGGCAGACCCCACCCTGCTGACCCCCCCTCCCTCCCCCCCCCCCCCCCCCGCCGGGTCAGACACCCCTGGAGGCAGGCCCCCCGGGCAGACCAACCTCTCCCCAGCCCACCCCAATCGTTGCCCTCTCTCCATCCCAGACTGATCCTGTCTGCAGAACGGCAGCGGGACCCCCCAACCCCACCAATTGTCCCTAGGCCCCACGCACATTAGGCCCTGCCCCCTTGGCATTGCCCAATGCCTGGTGGGCAGTGCTAAGGTGCCCCTTGGGCATGGGCACTTTGCCCCTTGGGCAGTGCCGGGGGCACAGGCTGGCACTGCCAAGGTGCCCTTGCTCAGGGGGCACCACTCTACCACCGCCCAATCTCCTGGGGGTCTTGATTGCCTGCCCTTCAATCCGGCGGGGTCTCCCACTATTTCCCCGAACGTGGGGAACTGGTCTGAACACCACCGGAATGAAGTACTCCTGGCGGGAGATTCAATCGGGACTGGTAAGTTCCCGATAATTACATTGAAAACATATTTAAAATACATTTAAAACAGATTCAAATTACTTACCTGCCTTCCCGCCGGTTTCCAGCGTGGTCTGACCGGCAACTGCTCGCCGGCTCTGGGAGATGCGCATGCATTCCTGGCGCATGCGCAAATCCCGAAACAAGGCCGGCGATGCGCATCTCCCACCATGACCCGCCAGAAAAGTTGCGGGTCGCAATAGGAGAATCGCGGCCTACATTTCCAGTCTTTCGAACATATATATTAATGAATAACTTATTGCACTTGATTTTACCATTTTTATTTTAAGTGCTGAATCTGGGCGCAATTCAGATCTGGCTTGGGAATCTACTTTCAGGCGCCCCCATACGCACTCAGCCTGAAAAAAAAACGCGGGTCCCATTCGCGCTGTGCGCGGGGCTTAGCACGGCTGAAACGATTGGAGCTCTGAACTGCGTGTGCGCAGTTGGAAAAAAATTTGAAAAAGCGCGCCAGATCGCTCCCAGGCCGCAGAAAGCAGAGAAAGCGGCTCGGGAGCGAAAAACGGAAGCGATAGTGCACACACACATTACTGCCCCCCTTATCCATGCCCCCCCCGCTACCCAGACTGATCGCGACCCCTGCCCCCATTCCCCCCCTCACCGATCGCCCACAGAGTGGCAGCAGACCCCCTCCCTCCCCCCTCCCTCCCCCTACCAGAGATCCATCTGCCCCCACCCCCACTAGTGAGCGATCGGGCCTCCCCCCCCCCACCAGAGATACATCTTACCCACTCCCTCTTCCCCCCCCCCTCAGAGAATGATCTGGCCTCACTCACCCCCTACCCCACCTCAGAGAACAGTCTGGCCTAACTCATCCCCCCCCCCCCCCCCCAGAGAACGATCTGGCCTCACTCCCCCCCCACCCTCAGAGAATGGTCTGGCCTCATTCACCCCCTCCCCCCCCCTCAGAGAACGGTTTGGCCTCACTCATTTCCCCCCCCACCTCAGAGAACGATCTGGCCTCACTCCTCCCCAAACCCCCAGAGAATGGTCTGGCCTCACTCACCCCTCCCCCCTCAGAGAACGATCCAGCCTCACTCCCCCCCCTCACCACCAATCTGAGTCAGAGAGCCATTGGAAGCACTGAACTCGCTCTTCAACAGCTGGAGCGCCCGATTCAGTGTTTTATTCAGCAGGTTTATTTTGGCGCGATTCCGGATCGGCGAACGCGGCGGTAAAGGGGGAAATGCTGATAAAGTTGGGCGGGCAGTTCATTAATTCAATTGAAATACAAATGCATTTAAATCGCCATTGCACCCGTTTCGAGCGCGAATCGGATCGCCGCCATTCCCGGGTCTCGGTAAAGTAGCCATCTGCGCAGATGCGGGCGTGGATCGCGTTAATGGCCTCACACCCGACTTTACCACGTTTTTGCACCCAAAACCAGGCACGGCTCAATGGTAAAATAGGGGCCATTCTTTCATTGTCTCACAATTAAAGCTATCTACTTAACTAATCCAGCTGGTTTTCAATACTGCTGCTTTAGTTTTTAGTAAAATGGCTTCCATCAATTCTAGCAGAAAATGTTTAAGAACATATTAATTCGAACTATAGAATGGTAGTCATGCTAAAATTAGTGATTTTAAAATGGCCAATATCAGGATATCATGTCATTGCATTCTGAGATACCAGCACTGTAAAGCAGATTGGAAGGAATTTGAACTGAAAACTTTTTGCAAGAATACATTAATCAGTGACATCTCAACACTAACAGCATCACCGATGAAAAGGTCCGCTCACCAGTGAAACCGTCACTGCAAACTAAGCCCCACCCCAGCCATCACCGACCGCCTCGATCAAACAAGGATTTTCTTGACTTAACTTGGCTCCCTTCGTCAAAATTTATCCAGGATCTTCCAGGAACATAGCACAGATGACACATATCAGGATCTGATAATTATGCGTTGTGCATCAGGATAAAAAACAGATTAGAAAATGAACAGTGCCTGAGCTTGCAAAAATGCAGCCGCTCCCACACTTAAATCACATGTCCCTGGCAAGCATCCTTTTTGGACCACTGCAGTCCCGGTGGTGTAGGTACACCCACAGTGCTATTAGGAAGAGCAGTCCAGGATTCTTACCCAGGGATAGTGAAAGAACGGCAATACATTTCCAAGTCAGGATGTTGAGTGGCTTAGAGGGGAATGTGCAGTTGGTGGTGTTCTCACTTATCTGCTACCATGGCTCTTCTACATGATCACAGTCAGAGGTTTGGAAGGTGCTGCCAAGGAACCTTGCTGAGTTCCTGCAGTGCACCTTGTAGATGGTATACTCTGTTGTTACTGTGCATTGGTGGTAGAGCGAGTGAATGTTAAAGTTTAAAGTTTATTTATTAGTCACAAGTAAGGCTTACATTAACACTGCAATGAAGTTACTGTCAAAATCCCCCAGTTACTTGCCACGTGTCAGCCCGAGCTCGGATATTGTCAAGGTTTCGCTACATGAATTGAACCTGAGGAGTCACAGATGGTGAACATTGTGCAGTCGTCAGCAAACATCCCCATCTTATGATTGAAGACAGCTCATTGATGAAGCAGCTGAAGATGATTGGACTGACGACACTATCCTAAGGAACTCCTGCAGTGAAGTCCTGGAGCTGAGATGATTGACCTCCAATCTTCTTTTTTATTCATGCATTCATGGGACATGAGCGTCGCTGGCTGGCCAGTATTTTATTGCCCATCCCTAGTTGCCCTTGAGAAGGTGGTGATGAGCTGCCTTCTTGAATCGCTGCAGTCCATGTGCTGTGGGTTGACCCACAATGCTGTTAGGGAGGAAATTCCAGAACTTTGACCCAGTGACTGCCAAGAAACGGCAATATATTTCCAAGTCATATATTTTCAAATCATAGCAACCATCTAACGATGACCATGAATGATTGTCGTAACCCCCTACCCTTCCGGAGACCATAGAGGGATATGCTCCCCGGAAGGGTAGGAGGTTTTAATTAAGTTGGGCAGCATAGTCGGTGCAGGCTTAGAGGGCCGAAGGGCCTGTTCCTGTGCTGTAATTTTCTTCGTTCTTTAGGAGATATACGAGGCAGATTTTTTTTTTTACACACCTTCCATTATGCCACGTATGGCTCCAACCAGTGGAGAATTTTCCTATTATTTCCCATTGATTCCAGTTTTACTCGGGATCCTTGATACTGTAATTGAGACAGCTCTCCCAGTTTTGGCACAAGCCCCAGATGTTACTAAGGATGACCTTGCAGGATCAAGGGGGCTGAGATTGCCATTGTTGTTTCCATTGCCTAGGTCAATGTGGGTGGTCCATCCAGTTTCAATCCATTTAGACTTCACAGCGGTTAGAAGCAACTGAGTGGCTTTCGAGGCCATTTCGTAGGAAATTTAAGAGTCAGTCACTGTGGATCGGGAGTCACACATAGGCCAGATTTGGTAAGAGTTGTACATTAAATAACCCGATGAGCTTTTAGGACAATTATTCATGGTCATCATTGGGCTTTTAATTTCAGGTATTACTGATTGAATTCAAATTCCAGCATCTGACCCCAAAGCATTACCCTGGATCGCTGGGTTACTAGTCTAGTGACAATATTGCCTTCCCCTATATTACCAGTCTTGGTAAAATTAGTTTGTGCCAATAGCACAGGACAGGCTGATAATTGGTCGGAATTATTTTTTACACAGCATTCAAATAAAAATAAAATTGGTTGTAGTGCAAAATGGGCTATCAGCTTGCAATCAGCAAATTTTGCACTACTGACGCTGACCAATTTTACTCTCAGTAAGTTTATTCAATGATCAGATGAGTTAACTTAGCTTAAAGTTTGGTCTGCGTTGCATCAGCTATTGCCAAGATTAAGCTCAATATCCCAAGGTTAAGGAAGGAAATCTGCTCAAAGCCCAGGGACTCGCTCGGGAAATGTTTGTATGCGATACTGGATGGAGACGTGTGTGGGTTCAGGCGTGGTGCTCCCCTTCCGATAATCCCCAGTACCGAGCCAACACCTTCAGGTGATGTAGTGTAGGAAGTACATGGAGGTGAAACCTCATCAAAAATAAAGAACAGCATGACTCCTTTCAGATACAAATTTTATTACAAGAGCTTCCACTGCCCTTCACTGGCTGCCTGTGCACATTGCATTTCTTATTCCATCAAAGAGTTTGGGAAAACCATTTATGCAATATAAGCAAGCAATCTGTCAGCGAATCAATATTAATAAACATGGCCAGAAAACGGAGAAAGTATGATAAATTAATTTCTGTCATTTAGAATATCCCAGAGAAGGGCAATGGGTTTTGTCAGAAGGCTGTGAAAACGTTTCACAGATTTTGTGGTTACGATTAATTTTAATTGCCAAAGATTTTTCTTTGACATTTGCATGACTTGAAACTTGTCAACTTAGGTGATATTTCACTCATGGTAATTAACCTTTGATAGAAGATGACTTATTCTGAAAACTCACTTCCCAAATCATAGAAATTGTTGAAATTTACATTCAGAAGAAATCTTTTTGGCCCCTTGTGTCCATGCCAGCTGTCAGCTAGCCACTCGTGCTTCAAGTTTCCAATCTTGCCACATTATTAGGGGTGGCAGCATGGGGAATCTGGTGCATATCTTTAGACCAATAATGTAAGTTGGTCAAGACAGCTCAGTCTTTCTCATACACCCTCTAACAACAGTTCTAAGAGCAGCATCAACACAGGCATCATATCAGCTCAACTATTACTTTCTCAACCAATCACTAGCATATGAGATGTAGGGACCTAAAAACAATCAAACTTTAAATAGCTGGACAAAATCTTTGATAGAAACCCTTAATAGAAAATTTAAAAACATATAATTAGCTCAGTTTGTCTGTTTGTGTGGGAAGATAGATAGAACATAGAACAGTACAGCACAGTACAGGCCCTTCGGCCCTCGATGTTATGCCGAGCTTTGTCCGAAACCAAGATCAAGCTATCCTACTCCCTATCATTCTCGTGTGCTCCATGTGCTGATCCAATAATTGCTTGAAATTTCCTAAAGTGTCTGACTCCACTATCACAGCAGGCAGTCCATTCCACACCCCAACCACTCTCTGAGTAAAGAACCTACCTCTGATATCCTTCCTATATCTCCCACCATGAACACTATAGTTATGCCCCCTTGTAATAGCTCCATCCACCCGAGGAAATAGTCTTTGAACGTTCACTCTATCTATCCCCTTCATCATCTTATAAACCTCTATTAAGTCGCCTCTCATCCTCCTCCGCTCTAAAGAGAAAAGCCCTAGCTCCCTCAATCTTTCCTCATAAGACCTACCCTCCAAACCAGGCAGCATCCTGGTAAATCTCCTCTGCACTCTCTCCAATGCTTCCACATCCTTCTTATAGTGAGGTGACCAGAACTGCACACAATATTCCAAATGTGGTCTCACCAAGGTCCTGTACAGTTGCAGCATAACCCCACGGCTCTTAAACTCAAACCCCCTGTTAATAAACACTAACACACTATAGGCCTTCTTCACGGTCTATCCACTTGAGTGGCAACCTTCAGAGATCTGTGGATATGAACCCCAAGATCTCTCTGTTCCTCCACATTCCTCAGAACCCTGCTGTTGACCCTGTAATCCGCATTCAAATTTGCCCTACTAAAATGAATCACCTCGCACTTATCAGTGTTAAACTCCATCTGCCATTTTTCGGCCCAGCTCTGCATCCTATCAATGTCTCTTTGCAGCCTACAACAGCCCTCCACCTCATCCACTACTCCACCAATCTTGGTGTCATCAGCAAATTTACTGACCCACCCTTCAGCCCGCTCCTCCAAGTCATTGATAAAAATCACAAATAGCAGAGGACCCAGCACTGATCCCTGTGGTACACCGCTGGTAACTGGTCTCCAGTCTGAAAATTTTCCATCCACCACCACCCTCTGTCTTCTATGAGATAGCCAGTTACTTATCCAATCGGCCAAATTTCCCTCTATCCCATACCTCCTTACTTTCTTCATGAGCCTACCATGGGGAACCTTATCAAAAGCCTTACTAAAATCCATGTATACGACATCAACTGCTCTAAAATAGATCTAAAATATTTTTGCTCTACAATGTTTTACCTTTCCAACATTACCTTGTGTTATTGTTACAAAAAAAATCAGACAGTTGGATTCATGAAGGAACGTTAAAGGAGCCTTGCTTCTGTGGACAGGAAACTTTAGGCAGGTTCAATATCTGCACTGGTCAGAGATAGAATGTTCTGAAAAGTTGGCTGCAGAGTTGAAGTTCTGGGCAGTATGAGGCATTTATCCTGCAGAAAAGCACAACACATTTTAAAGTTGCTCTACTTCCATTTTAATTAAACCTCAGCTAATAACTTTGTAATGTTAAACATGATCAAAACTGTATTGTTCTCATGATTGTATCTGATTCCCTGCACTAAGCAAGTGAACTCCTTGAAGCACCTTTGAAGAAAGTTTATAACAAATCAATATCTTTGTCACATTACTTCAACAGGAAAGGAAAATTATAAATATTAATTGTTGCATTCCCTTCTGGAGGTATTGGGAAAGGCTATATGCCCATTTCAAACAAATGACAGGAGCAAGGCTATTATTTCCAATTGTATTACAATCCAATAAATAAACATTTGCTATTTTCATATCTTTTGTTGATCGGAGATACAACAATATCAAAATCCAATAGATCACTAACATAGGAGACTAAAGTACAGAAGTCGCAAGCCCCAAACAGGATTAAAGATGAGAAAATATTGTTTCCTTCACTGGATAATGTGAAACCAGTTGACTTTGGGTCAAATAAAATGGATTTGGGTCAACACCTATTGATAGGAGATTAAGAACTTTATGGATAGTTTATTATCTTTTGAGGAATTGACTAGTAAAGGAGATTAGCTGCTCATTCATTCTGGAGGTAAGGAGGCAGCCATAATTTTGAGGCCTGGGTCTCATTTGCATTCGATCAATGTTCTGCAGCTGCCTCTCAGGCATCCTGCGAGGCAGCTTTCTGGTTTCGTGCCACATGAATATTAACAGGCTGGGATGCTGGTGGTAGCTGCAGGTGTTGCAATATATCTTTAAGGAATGGCAGCGTGCCATCACTAGAAGCAAAGTGTACTATGTGATCCAATCTTAGTTTCACTGTTGCCCGTGAGCAGAGTACAGCACAGCTTTGATGTCTTCTAGCTTTCTATCCATGTAAATATGTTCTTATGTAACTAATAAGTGGACACACTATGGGGGGAATTTTACCATTTTGAGACTAAGTGCCGGATCTGGACGTCAATTAGATCCGTGCCTGGAATCCTCTTTCCAGCGCGCCCATACGCGTTATGCCGGCTCCAGTCCAATTCGCACTTTGGGCGGGGCTTAGCGCTGGCGGACCGATCGGAGCTCTGAACTGCACATGCGCAGTTCGAAAAAAATCTGACAGCGCACCCGGGCGCGAAAAAAAAAGGCAGAAAGCGGAGAGAGTGGCTCTCTGA